>NW_027501213.1:0-63066 GCF_021521415.1 Bidens hawaiensis | reverse complement strand
TAAAACTTGAACTCACTCAGCTTAAGCTGACTTTGTGTGCATGTTAGTGTGAGTTTCAGGTTAGGAGGAGGATGCCTTATCGCTTGGACGTGCACGAAGCTACTTGGACGGTGAAGGGCATACGGGGTTTGAAGATTTTATTATTAAACAGTTATTCTTAAAAATTTTTATTAAAGATAATTATGTTGGTTTTGGGCAAAATTCCCGGGTTTTGGGAACTTATTTTATTATTTACGTTTTCCGCTAAATTTTACTCTGAAATTGGTTGCTTAATGGAACGATTGATTTTTTTTAGTTTAAATATTTTTATAAGTGTTTGTATGATTACCAACTGTGGGGTTCCCGGGGTTCGGGGCCTTACAAGTTGGTATCAGAGCCATGGTTCGAGGGATCCGAGCATCCCTGAATGCTTGGACTAGAACTGTAAGAAAAGAGACCAGTATGCCCATCGCGAGTAGCTGCACGCCAAGAGGTAACTTTTAATTATTTATTCGTTCCTTTAAATTTAAAAGTTTGCGGTATGTGATTTACTGTTTAAGTGTTAGATAGAAGGCTAACGTGGTTAGGGGCAGGGGGTGGTTAGGACGGGCGGGTAAAGTAAACGACTAGTTACACTTGATCAACGTCATTAGCAGTTTACCCTTACCTTACATGTTCTAATTACCACTTGTACTTGACCGTGTTAACATTCTGTCTTTGTAGGGATAAGTCATGGTTAATACTCGAGCTGCTACGAGAGGTGGTCCTAGTGTTCGCGGCCGTGGTTGTAAGCCACGTGCCGAAGCCGAGAGAGAGATACCTACTCCCCAGCGGGAGGAGACCCCGATTCATGAGGAGGGGGATAACCCCGCCTTAGATCCTGCTATGCGCGCGGCTATGCCGATGAGGTTTACCAGGTGCTCCATAGCGCCATTCCCGAGATCGTTGCTGAGGCCGTTAGGGCCATGGAAGAGTCATTGGTTGGTAAAGGTTCGGATAAAGGAAAGAAGGATAAGGAGACACTGGTCGAGGAAGAGGAAGAGGTGTATGTACCGAGTGGGGATGAGGACGAGGTTCGGAGTATTAGTGTATCTACTCGGGGTTGTTCGTATGGGGACTTCAAAAAGTGTGACCCTTCTTCTTTCGATGGTACTAAAGATTCTTTGGCAGTTCATCAATGGGTGAGAGGGATGGAGGCCGTTCTGAGGGTTAGTAAGTGCAAGGGAGACGACATGGTCACTTATGCTACCGCCTCGTTTCGTTCCGAGGCATTATGTTGGTGGGATAACCTGGTGCAGGCTATGGGTGATCGATCGATTAGGAAGATGACATGGGATGGATTGAAGAAGTTGGTTCTCGATCAGTTTTGTCCTCCGCACGAATTGGATAAAATTGAACAGGAGTTCTTGACCTTGGAGGCGGGTAGTATGACACATCGAGAATACACCACAAAGTTCAACAAGATGGCTCGCTTATGTCCCGATCTGGTTACCCATGAGGCAAAAAGGATTAAGAAGTATGCGAAGGGCCTTCCGGTGGATATTCGTAGGGGTGTGGTGACCACCGACATGAACTCGTTTCACTCGGTGGTTACCTTGGCAGGTACATTGTATGATCAGACGGAGAAGTTACCGCCGAGCGAGGCTAGGAAGACTTGGAACACTAATTCGTATGGTAAGCGGCCTGAGGGAAACAATTTTAGTTCGTCTGGGAAAAGGGTGAAGACTGAAACTTCTGAGTTTAGGAGGGATGCGGCATTCGGTAATTGCAAGAAGTGCTGCAAACTACACAAGGGGGAGTGTAAGAGTGAATCCGGCACCTGTTTTCGTTGCGATAATGTTGGGCACCCCCATTACGAGTGTGCGACTCTGACTTGTTTCCGCTGTAAGGGTTCCGGTCACTTGTCATCAAACTGTCCTACCAGTAAGGTGGGGGGATCCGTTCAGGGGACTTCCTCGAGGGGGAAGATGGATGAGAAGCCGAAGGCCAGGGCGAGGGCCTTCAACATCTCCAGGAAGGAAGCAAAAGAGGATGCGGATGTCGTTTCAGGTATTTTTCCTTATTTAGCTTTCATTCCACCGTTACAATTTCTTGTTCCTTTGAAATCGTATGTGTTGACCGGGTAGCTAAGCAGTAGTATAATATTATCCCAGGTACCTTACTTGATAAATTACAGGCGTCAGTTTTATTTGATTCAGGCACCGATAGAAGTTTTGTGTCTACCGCTTTCTGTTCCTCGTTGAATAAATCACCCGAGCGCGTAGTCGATGTGTTTGAGGTTGAGGTCGCCGTAGGAAAATCCGTGTTCGTGTCTAGGGCTATTCAGGGTTGTTCCATCGAGTTGTCTGGGTATAGATTTCCGGTGCGATTGTATTTGATGCCGCTTGGTTGTTTCGATGTGGTGCTCGGGATGGATTGGCTCGCGAATGTTGATGCTCAAATCATTTGTGGTCAGAAACTCGTTCGTCTAAGGGCCCCGGATGGGACTCAAACTATGGTCTTCGGTGATCGGAATGTTGCGACGCCACATATTATATCCATGCTTAAGGCGGGAAAGTTGATGCAGCGGGGGTCCGGGGCATATCTGGCGTATGCTATAAACGTAAATACCGATCTATTTCCTATTCTTCGGGATTTCCCGGATCTATTTCCAGATGATTTGTCAGATGTGCCGCCGGATCGCGAGGTCGAGTTCTAGATCGACCTTGTACCGGGCGCCAAACCCGTTGCCCGAGCTCCCTACCGCCTAGCGCCGAATGAGATGAAGGAACTTATGGCTCAGTTGGAAGACTTGCTCGATAAGGGCTTTATTCGACCAAGCATCTCACCTAGGGGTGCCCCGGTCCTGTTCGTTAAAAAGAAGGACGGTAGCATGCGGATGTGCATTAACTATCGTGAATTGAACAAGCTCACTGTTAAAAATCGGTACCCTCTTCCAAGGATCGACGATTTATTTGATCAGCTCCAAGGAGCTAGTTGGTTCTCGAAGATCGACCTTAGGTCCGGGTATCATCAGTTGAAGATTCAGGAGGAAGATATTCCTAAGACTGCCTTCCGCACTCGTTATGGGCATTATGAATTTCTTGTGATGTCTTTCGGTCTGACCAACGCACCGGCTGGGTTCATGAATCTTATGAACCGGGTGTGTAGGCTGATGCTCGATCGTTCGGTTATTGTGTTCATCGACGACATTCTTGTGTACTCTAAAAGTGAATCCGATCACGTCGGTCATCTCATGGAAGTGTTGGAGGCTCTGCGGAAGAACAAACTGTATGCAAAATTTTCTAAGTGTTCCTTCTGGTTGCGTGAGGTTCAATTCTTGGGTCATGTTACTAACCCGAGTGGTATTCTGGTTGACCCTGCAAAGGTGGAAGCCATGAATAAATGGGAGTCTCCTAAGTCTCCATCTGAAATCCGTAGCTTTCTGGGTTTGGCGGGATATTACCGCCGCTTTATTCCTGACTTTATGAAAATTGCTTCTTCTCTGACCAGGTTGACTAAGAAGAGTGTTAAGTTCGTTTGGGGTATTGAGCAGGAGGAGGCTTTTCTCGAGTTGAAGAACAGGTTGACGCATCCCCCGATTTTAGCTTTACCCAATGGCACCGATGACCTGGTTGTTTATTCTGATGCCTCTTATCAGGGGCTTGGGTGTGTTCTGATGCAGCGAGGTTGAGTCATCGCGTATGCCTCGCGGCAATTAAAGCCTCACGAGGCGAATTATCCTACTCACAATTTGGAGCTTTTGTCCGTTGTGTTTGCGCTTAAGTTATGGCGGCATTATTTGTACGATGTTCCTTGCGTTATCTATACCGATCATAAGAGTTTAAAGTATTTCTTCGAACAAAAGAAACTGAATATGCGCCAGTGTCGATGGTTGGAGTTGATTAAGGATTATGATTTGGAGATTATGTACCATCCAGGTAAGGCTAACGTGGTGGCTGACGTGTTGAGCCGGAAGGAGAGACCGAAGCCGATTCGTGTAAAATCTTACCAGCTTATCCTTAAACCCGATATTTTGAAGCAAATAGCCAGCGTTCAGAATGAGGCTTTGCAGGTGGAATGGATTATGTCAGAGCGTGTTTGGGGTCAGGAGAAATTGTTGGAAGACGTCGGTGATGGGGTGAAGTATAAGGATGGTCGTTTATGGGTACCGAAGTATGGGGGATTCAGAGATAAAATTTTGGATGAGGCACACAAGTCGCGCTATTCTATTCATTCGGGCGCGACCAAGATGTACCAAGACCTGAAGAAGAATTATTGGTGGCCTGCGATGAAGTTTGAGGTGGCTCAGTATATGAATAAGTGTTTGACGTGTCTACAAGTTAAGGCCGAGCATCAAAAGCCGTTCGGGAAGCTTCAACCTTTAGAAATACCTGAGTGGAAGTGGGAGCATCTTACTATGGATTTTGTGACTAAATTGCCTCGTACTCCTAAGGGTAGTTGTGACACCATTTGGGGTAATTGTTGATAGATTGACCAAGAGCGCTCATTTATTGCCGATCCGAGAGACTTTTAATTCCGAGCAGTTGGCCGATGTGTTTATTCGTGAGATAGTTTCTAGGCACGGGGTGCCGGTATCTATTGTTTCGGATAGGGATACGCGTTTTACCTCCAGGTTCTGGAAGAAGTTTCATGAGGAGATGGGCACCAAACTCCTCATCAGTACCGCTTATCACCCGCAGACGGATGGTCAGTCCGAGAGGACCATTCAAACTCTCAAGGATATGTTACGGGCCTATGTAATCGATTTTGGTGGTAGTTGGGATCGTCACTTACCGTTGGTAGAGTTCTCATATAATAACAGTTATCACGCCACAATTGGGATGCCACCGTTTGAGATGTTGTATGGTAGGAGGTGTAGGACTCCAGTTTGTTGGGGTTCCATTGGACTGAAACAGTTGGGTAGTTTGGAGGTAGTTGAGGCCACGACTGAGAAGCTCGATAAAATTAAGGCGTTTATAAAGGCCGCTAAGGATCGTCAAAAGTCCTATGCGGACAAAAGGTGAAGGCCTATTGTGTTCGAGGCTGGGTATCGGGTTATGTTGAAAGAGGGGGAAGCTCAGTCCGAGGTTTATTGGTCCGTTCCGTATCTTAGCCCGAATTGGTGAGGTAGCTTATAGGCTGGAATTGCCCGAGGAGCTCACGGGGATTCATCCTACCTTCCATGTGCCCACTTGAGGAAGTGTTTAGCGGATGAGGAGGCCCATGTGCCTCTTGATGATATTGAGCTTGATAGTAAGCTGAACTACGTGGAGGAGCCTATTGCTATACTTAACCGTCAGGAAAGGCGGTTGCGGAACAAGGTGGTTAAGCAGGTGAAGGTGCAATGGAGGCACCGTAGGTGTTCCAAGGCTACTTGGGCATCCGAATATGAGACGATGAAACTATATCCGCAGTTGTTCCTGTCACATCGGGATTCGGGGACGAATCCCATTGTAAGGGGGGTGGACTTGTAACACCCGTTAATTTCGGTTCAAAGATTTAAAGCGTGTATAGTATGTATAATTATCAAGATTTAACCGACATTTCCCGGAAACCTGTTCGTCATCCCGGTACGTTGAAACACTTAACTTTCCTTACAAGTTGTCAAATCTTACAAATTCGAGGGACTTGGATGAAACATGTTTGTATTATATCAATAAACAAAAAAATAAACCCTAACCCTAGCTTCTGTCCGATCGACGCAAGGCAGCCCCCCCTTCTTGTTCTTTGACTTTTTGATCAATTCCAAGCTCCTAGAGGTAGTTCAAGGTATGTACTACAATCCCCAACACTCTTTTCGTTCACCCTTAATCATTTTGATGCTCAATTTTGCCGATACTTTTCGTTGGACAGATTTCGGCCAAAGTGAAATTGACCCACTTCCCGTGGATAAAAATTAGAGTTTCTGGTGTAGAAAGATTCCCAGGTATGGCATTTACATCATATTAAAATTTCGTGGCCATTGGAGGTGTTTAGGTCGGTCAATCGATTTTAGTTCGAAAACTAGGGTTTATCGGGTGTAGAATTGTCAATTGTTGAGTTTGATGCGTTAATCGATTGAATGACCAACCGAATCAGTTTGCATGGACCTAGGGGAGTCTAAGGGCTGTGGGAAAATTATTTTTTTGATACTCGGGGCTGTTTTGGTTGGTGATTGGTCAATCGAGTCGGCGGTGCGCGAATTTTCGTTTAAATGTTAAATTGAGAGTTGTAAAAAGGAACCGTCAACCCTATCAACTCGGGTGACATAATTATGATGTAAAAAAAGGTTAAGATGGGAATTTGGTCCATTTGGGGCTGATTTATTTGACAATAGGTTTTAAGATTTATTGCGCGCTTATTCGACTCGATTTGATTACCGGCGGGTGAGTTGTGCATCATGGTTAGCCCCGACCATAATCGTAGGGTGGATTTGGTTAATTGAAAGGTTTTAGGGGCTGAGGTAAAGTAATTGGGTATGGGTTGGGCCTCGGGCCAAGTTGTTGGGCCTCGGGCCAAAGTGTTGTGCTTGAACGGCCAATTAGGCAAGTGTGTTCTTACGGTCCAGTTTAGTGACGCGTTGTGTGCAATTTACAGGCCCTTACTTGTGAGTGAGCACTTAGGGAGTCCTTAGCTCGTTGCTGGTGTTTGGTTGACCTCAGGTGAGTTCTTGATGCCCCTTTTAACTCTTTTTAAGTTTTGGGCTAGCATGCACACCTAAGCGATTTTGCTTGATGAAATGTTTTAAATGATTTTACACAGGCTTGCTAGTATTGGTAGGCCTTGGAATGTTAAAGAATGTGTGTATGTATATATATATATTATAGAATGACCAATATTTGGCGAATGTTGTAGTCATCTCGACTAATGAATGTTGCGTATGCCTACTTTGTGTTTGCATGCGTTGAATGTTACGTGTTTGGGTTGTACGTTTTCTCGGCCCTGAATGTTATTATTGAATGTTATATATATATATATATATATATATATATATATATATATATATATATATATATATATATATATATATATATATAGGAATGCACGTATAGAGATGTACATACGTAAGGATGATTATTTATTAAATGTGATGACCTAACTGATGTATTTCCGTTTACAGTTTTAAAACCGTTGGAATGATTATTAAGACTTTTGTTACTTATTTAAAACTTGAACTCACTCAGCTTGAGCTGACTTTGTGTGCATGTTAGTGTGAGTTTCATGTTAGGAGGAGGATGCCTTATCGCTTGGACGTGCACGAAGCTACTTGGACGGTGAAGGGCATACGGGATTTGAAGATTTTATTATTAAACAGTTATTCTTAAAAATTTTTATTAAAGATAATTATGTTGGTTTTGGGCAAAATTCCTGGATTTTGGGAATTTATTTTATTATTTACGTTTTCCGCTAAATTTTACTCTGAAATTGGTTGCTTAATGGAACGATTGATTTTTTTTAGTTTAAATATTTTTATAAGTGTTTGTATGATTATCAACTGTGGGGTTCCCGGGGTTCGGGGCCTTACATGTTTCATGAAATAGCGGTAACCCAAAGAACGTTTTGTAAGATTAAAGGTAGTGTTGGTGTTTGGATTATGAGTGAACCAATATGAGTTATAGAATCGACGAACCATCACCGATTACAAGCTCCTCGGTGCAATGCTAGGGTGCATGAAGGGATAACGCTTGTAGGACATTTGTAACATGATAGGAAGCTCCACTATCTAATAGTCATTTGGTTGGTGATGATGAGTTGTTTTGGGTACCAACGGCCATCATATTGACTTAGGGGATGCCTTTGTAACTTGCACATTACGAGTAAATGGCGGGATAGCCGCGTTAGGAAACATCTTCTTAAAGGAGTTGCAATTAGCAATGGTGTGGCCCTTTGTGTGACACCATTGGCATTTTCCGAGGAAAGGTCGATTTCCGTTAGGAGGGTTTTGAGTTGGCAGGGTGGGTAGGATGCCGGATTGGTTGGAACTATGATTATGCCATTTGGTGTTGGGGCGACTATGGGCTACAAAAGCATATGCAGGTTGATGCATGGTGAGATTTGAAGCTGCTTGAGCTAAGTTTAGCTCTTGGGTTAGTAGTTTCTCGTTCAACTCGTTGAACGACATTGGGTTGTAACACCCCGGCTTAAGTGGAAAGGCTCGAGTGTGACGTATAGATTGTTCAAACACATGTGGCACTATTAAAGTGACCATAATATCATTAATTCGTTTAAAACCAAGTACACAAGTTCAAGTAAACAAATACAACCAATTCAAGGATAGACATTTATTACAATTCATTGATTATTTTTGATTACCTAAAAACTAGTGTCTTCCTTATGTCATCCTTTAATCACCGCACCTATAGCATGCATATAAAATAAAGTCAACTACAAGTAGTTTGTGAGAATCAACACAGTTTGTCATAATACATAAAAAGTATACAATTCTATGAACCGTGTAATAAACGCAAGTAAAGTCCTTTTTAATTGGTAACAACCAACGTACTCGGGATATCGCACAATGCACGCAAGGTCCTTTCCAGTTGAGGCCGATCAACATACTCGGATAGCACAACGCACATAAGGTCATTTCCAGTTAGGGACAACCAACGTACTCGGATAATAGCACAACGCACATAAGCAAGTAAACACAAGTCCATAATACGAATTGTAGTTTGAATAAGTACTAATAGAAATCATTTAAATAGGATATGCATACTTACCCTAAAATATAAAACGTTTAAAAAGGGGGTGTGAGAAACTCATCTTTGCAATTGAAGCGAAAAGACCAAGAATAAATGAATGCGTCAAGAACCCGAAGCAAACAATCCAAGCAAACTATAATAAAATAAATACTAACTTTAACGACTAAACGAATGATGTATTAGGGTTAAATGTTGCATAAATTTATTTAGGACTTAGTTGGTATTTTATTGTTATTGCTTCTAATTTTAAGGCTTGGGTAATATAATATTATTGCATGTTTTACGAGGGTTTAGTTAATGAAATAAATACTTTAACGAAGAGGTTTACGGAGCTTGTATGTTTGAAGGTCTTTAATTAATGTATGCTATTCGAATTTTATATTTAAGGGTTCAACGATAAGATTTTTAACAAACTAAAGTTTACGTTTAATACTAAACGATTTTTAGTTTATGGTTTACGATAATGAAAGTTCGGTTTTTAAGTGTAAAAGGGTAAATTATATTTTATATTTAATTTATAAAATTTTTATTTAGCTTAAGATGACTTTTTGGATTTTATTAAGATTTTTAAATGATTGTTAATTAATTAATAAAGGATAATTCATTTTAATAAGAATGATATATAAAAAAATATAATAATAAGGGGTCTGACCCGGGTTTCGAACCCGGGTCTCTATGTTACATGTTCAAAAGTGTTAACCGGTTGGTCTAGGAAGGACATCTATTGCAACATGACCTTATACTAACCAATGGACTATCAAGGATATTCGGTTATGAAATGAAAATGATTATTGATAAGCAAGCATTCAGTTCATCAACTACATCTAAAAACCCTAGTTTCAATTCAAGGTTTCTGCTATATGATCGACTAAATTAGTTTAGGGTTTATACTAAGCATGAGAAAACGATTTAAAAACATGCAATAATTACCTCTAAGATTGCCGGAAAGAGTGAGGACGACGGGGTAGCCGGAAAGTATTTTGGTCGTCCAAATCGAAGTTACAGAGATTATTTAAGTAATTTATGATGTTTGTTGTAGTTTTAGGTTGATATTAGGGTCCTATTTATACTCGTAAAGGGAGCGTATCGATGTTAATTGTAATAATTTGATTAACTCATTTTCCGGTGGGCATCTCGGGCTTAAATCATGACTATTGGACGTTAATACGCAATTGGTTAAATGATTATATCTTAAAATCAGTGATTTAGGTCGTTAACAAAATTACACGGGTCAAAGAGCGGGGATTAAGGAGGTTTTTCGTTTTGCCAGAATTGAACTCCGCCGGCCAGACTGGCGTGACCGGAAAAGCGAGATTGGTGGGGTGGGGGTGGGATTGGTTTTCATATTTAATATATCTTAAATACAATTTACAATTCAAGCCCCTTAAGTTTAAGATTTCATATATTAAACTATAAATTACAAACTGAACCTTAAAGTTTTGAAATGTTATAAACTTGCTAGAAGTTAATATATTTGGTTTATTTTCGTATTATACCCGATATCCGGCGAATTTAATAAAAAATGTAAATGAACGGATAGTAAACTTTAAATCGTCAGGAAAGGCTTTATTAATGGTAATTAATAATTAATAATACATCGAGACGACCCAATGGGTCCGGTTACGAATTCAAATACAAATATGAATACGAATATAAATCGACGAATGTCACATGGGTTGTCACGACCATGGATTGATTGGATGATATTTTTGTATGCCTCTTGGTCTAACCCATTAAGTATGATGTCGGTTAGATCTCCTAGATCAGTTTCTTTGCCAAGGACCATCAGTTCGTCAACGATTGTTTTAACGGTTTGCAAGTAATCAGAGATGGATTAATTTGAGTAGGGGCTTTGGAAGATTGTTTTAGACGGTATTGAAGTTGTTTAATGTCACCTCTAGATGGTGATGCATATGTGGTGGCTAAGGTTTTCCATGCTTCAAGTGAGGTTTTGGCATTGGTAATGACAGGAGCGATTTGCGGGGAGAGGATGCGAACTAAGGCTCCAAACAGAAGCCTGTCTTTGTGGAAGCAAATCGGGTAGTCTTTGTGCGGGGTAGAAGTGCCATCATTAGCAATTGTTGGCGTGGGAGGAAGATGGGTACCATCAATAAATTTATGTAAATCGAGTCCGTGAAGTAGTGCTTCGATTTGAGTTCTCCAACTGAGATAGTTCATGGAGTTTAAACGAAGGGTAGGTGGGAAGGTTACAATCGTAAGGCTGTTCATAGTGGTGTTGAAAGCAAGGGTGTTGTTGGTGTTGGTGTTGGTGTTGAGTGATTCATTTTCAGACATGGTTATGGTGATGTGATTCGAAAAAAAGGAAGTTACCTGCTAAAAATTGGATGGCGGCTGCGATTGTGATGGGCGGAAGAATGGATCGATTAGGTTTATTAAAACCTTTGTTGTGATACCATAATAAGTTTATCAAACCAACTTAAATATTTCATTCATAATGTGTTGTTACATATACTAGAGAAAAGACTAAGATCGAGGCATAACAATAGGCCTCAAGCAAAATAAAAATAAGTAATTAACATGGAAGTTACAAATCAATAAGTTATGTATTTCAAATTATATACTAGTCTAATACTAAAATCCTCCATTATCTTCAATCGCAAACCGTGCAATATATTGTTAATGAAAACAAAAAACAATATCTACGCGTTAAATCTTCATATTTCCTTCCTTGATGAGGTAAATAGGTCCATTATGTTAAAGGTTGATGGAGCAGAAGTTTAAATGGAGTGATTAATCTCATACATTATCGTGACTAATAGAACAGTAGCAAGGCTCGAAAGAGAAATTAGAGAGATTGAAAGAGATCTGAGAATGGGTGTTGTGAAATTAGGTTAGGGTTTCGGAATATATCTGTAACAATGTTCGATCATTGACATATGTTTCTAACCATTTATCAGTAGTGATCAAGTGGGAAGTCTAGTATACAGAATGATCTGTAGAAGAGGAATTGATTGAATAAATTTTTGTTACTAAAATTTTACTGTTTTAGTTCTGTAACAACTTTGTTATATTCCCTTCTATGTATAGGTTCGGTCCCTGCCTTTATAAATGTATTTCTGCTGTTAAGTTTGTATCACTCTGTAACGTTAAACATGCGAGAGTGATGTGTGACATATATGGTGATCACTTCTATAAGGAGGCTTGTCATTATTACAAAAATGTGTATTTGTGATCACAATTTCGGTTGCAAATTTGTCGTAATTGTCATTTCATTTTTGTGTTGGTAATTTTAGTGTTATCAATATGTATTTTAGTATATTGGATTAACTTGTCGATCAAGTAAATAACGTTAGATATTAAACGAGTTGGGTGACACAGGAGTGCGTGCTCGATTTAATTCTAGAGGTTATTTGGGTCTTATTATTTAGACTTTGTTATTAAAATAATAACATGGGCCTTAATTTATTATTAGTGGGCTACTAATTAGTTGGGTTTTGGGTTAAACCCAATGACATCAATCTTATTTAAGATGATAGAGGCCACTTAAAGATATAATTAATATAGATCGAAAAGCAGATAACAGAATGTCGGTTACCATGTTCTGTTCTTCATGGCATTCACATAAACTTACAAATCCAGTTCCAATTAAGAGAAATCTCTGTCTTATCCGATAAATCAATCGCGTGTAACCGGCGAAATAAGTTTATCTGAAAGTTCTCACACGATTCAGAGATTAATCCAGACTGCTTATTATTTATGAAGATTGAAATCAAGATCACAGGTTTAAAAATTGGATCGAATTCATCACCCAGGTACGCAAAAATAAACAACAAAGATAAACATATTTAGGGTTAAATTGGGTTGTTGGGTTTGATTTCAAGTTTCATAAATATTTTGTGTTACGTGGATTGTGAATTAACCCTAATTCACAAATGGTAAATATTAATAATAAATAATTATATGAGTTTAAGAAATCGAAAATTTACGGTTCGTTATCATCCATATGAATTTGATATCAATTAATTAAGGATTAGGCGTTGTAAAACTTTGTTTTGTGGTTCTGATATAGAACTGTTTCCCAAATAATTCCTATGGTATTATTCATTCCCCATTTTATTGATTTGGGAACTGGGAAATATTCTCTTAAATGGATAATGGATGACAAATCACGTGGAGGTACATTTAATAATTTATTTTCTAAGTGTTGGTAGAAATTGCCACCATATTCATGATTTTATTTGATTATAATCACATTATTATTTTGAAACAAGCATCTATTATATGGGTTAGATTGGTTTGTTAGTTTCGGTTTCAACTTTCACGATTTCAATAAAACAAGTTGACTAATGGTTCCTAAATTAGTCTGGAAAGGTTATTTGATTGAGACTTTAATATATGGGATGCGAATTGATTTATAGAGTCAAGTTGGAATAAAATTGGATTAACTAATATTGGATATCAAAATCATGAAATAAAGATAGAATAAATTTGGATTTTGATATCAGTAACTATTATTGGTCACTGTAAGTTGGAATATTATTCAAATCGTGGATTATATATTTGTTATTTTTATATACTAACCACGGTTGGAAATCAGTTGAATAAGAATGAAAAGGTCTTGTTCTTTTGTTTTGATCCAAAAATAAGAGCAGGACTGGGTGGCATTTTGGTTTTCATTCTCTCAAAATTTTAACAGTTAAACAATTTCATTGGGGTGCTCATGTGAAAGGAAATAATATTTTATTTCACTATATGTTTTGGAAGTGCCATTCCGTTACAAATTTGAGCTCACACTGATGATCTCGACAAAATAAAAAGGTGTTTTCATTCATTAAATTGAATTCCATATACAATATTTTCTGGTTAGTTGATATGGATTGCACATGTTTAAAATCACCAACATGGAATTGATTTGGTTTTGTTTCGCCATATGATAGAGAAGTCTGTTTTCATGACTTCAAGTACGTCTGAATTCATGATTCTATGTTATGGCATGCTTGTTATTTAGGTCATGTAAGTTTTTTATAATCCATGATATGTCTATATAGTTCTCCTAATTAGTGACAGAAGTCACAGAACTGTTGGAACTTGTTCATAGAGATTTGTATGTTTTCACTCTACACCTTCATTAAGAAATAATGTATCTAGATTTTGCTATGTGAATTTACTGAATGCAAAAAGTTGAAACCTTGAGTAAATTCTGAATATCATTAAGACTAAGGTGAAATTACCCGGATGGAAACAAGTTTAACGGGGTGGGTCCAAGTTGGTCAGAAGACCTGATTGCTTCACAAGGTATGTTTACTAAATATACTTTAAATTCGACAAGATCTATAAGTTTTGTAGTTGTTTCAATATTGCATTCGGAACATGTTAAATTTTGAAAAACACAAAATCTGGATTAGATTTAAAGAAACAAAGTTTATTTTATAACTTGAATTTGAATCAAATAAAGTTAAAAATATAAGTGTTTATCCACATAGTTCGCTATCTGCCGGGTGCGATGGTACTCGCATGGAGTTGATGGATCATGGGCTAGGTAATCAGCCCATTATTAGAGGTATACAAGTCAAGAAAACCTCTTGGGTGGGAAATAAACGAAATCCTAGTTTTGGGTTTGTTAGTAGACTTAAAAAGTCCAATGGTTTCTAGAAATAATTCGGTTGAGAATTATGTATCGTTTATTTCTGGATCATTTTATGTACAGGATGACATGCTTGCATGGTGGGTAGACATGAGTGCTACGAGTCACATATGCGAGGATCTGAAATGGTTTGAAGAATTTTGAACCAATTAAAGATGGATGTGTACATAGGATGAGAAATGTAGCAACCAAGCCTATCAAAGGACTAGGAAAAGTTAGACTTGTATTATGGGCTATAAAACATTTGTTGTTGGATTATGTATTGTATGTTTCATGAATTCAAAAGAATCCCTTGTCTTGGATTGTTTTAAATAATAATAGTTTTAAAGAGGTCATTGAGGGTAAGTTTATCTTATCTCAACATATAATTTTGTTGGATTTGAATATTTGGATCATGAAATGTTTAAACTTATTATTAGTGTCCCGAATGGTGTTGAACTTTTTGTATGGCATTATCTTAGAACAGGGTAGACTACGTTTATGTACTATGACATGCTAGATTATGTCTTGTGAATTATATAGAATGAAGATATGTCTAATTGTCACATTCTAAGGATGAAACTCTAGAATTTTATTTTATTTTATTTTTTAACAAGAAGTAGAGTTTCATCAAGGTGGTTTGAGTAAGAATCTCTATATGATAGAGGTGGAGGGTATTATGATTCAGTGTATATGAGTCTACTGGTATAATACACAAAACCACGGTTCCTTGTACACCACAAATAGGACGGTGTGGCTGAAAGCCTGAAAGGAAAAATGTAATCTTAAAGGAAATACTTAATTCCTTATTGAGTTACTCGGGTTTGAGTGATTGATAAGATTAAAAAAAAAAGTTATTGTGCTCTAAGTTTGATATGAATGATCTGGGGGAGGTTGATGATATCCTAGTTATGATGATAAAAATGAGTGACAGTGGTATAGCTATGACTTGATCTCATTACATTGAGAAGGTATTGAAAAAATTCAATCAGCTTGATTGTCCTCCGGTTAGTACTCCTATAGATCCTAATATCAAACTAATATCTAATCAAGGTGATTCTATTTCTCGGCTAAGGTACTAAAAGAACCATGAATTATGGTTTGTTTAAGTTTTCCTTCAATTCTAGAAGGGTATTTTGGTGCAAGTTGTATAACTAAGTGGATGTGTATTCTCTATTGGGGAATGTTTCATTTCTTAGATAATTAATGAATGAATTTGCATCGATTGACAATGGAATGCGAGTTTATAGCATTTGTAGCAATTGATAAAAGGGGCTGAATGGCTAAGAAACTGGTATTATGAAATTCCATTGTGGGTAACTGATATCACCAAAATCTATCAGGTGTGATAATGCTGATTATAATTTATAAGTTATAGTCAAGTGTATAATAGAAAGTCTAGACGGTTATATATATTATACATAGCATGATTCATCATGCATGATGTGATATCTGAATATAATTTGGCTGATGATCTAACTATAGAGTTAGTAAGAGATCTCGTGAATAAATCAGCTATAGGGATGAGTTTAAAGTCCACATAAAATTTCTCATGTTAAGATACCCAATTCCCATCTAATATGATATTAGATGCTGAATTCAATGTGGAAAGCTTAACATCTAGAAATTGGAACACATTAGTAGCATCATCCCAAGGTATGTGTTCGGACCGCGAGATAAAGGAGGTTGAAGTATAGCTTCTTAGTAGTTCATTGAAAAATTGCAGTGCGGGTGCAAGATTAATGAACTACCTATAAGAATATGAAGTTTAGCCGCTTCAAAAAGCTTTGGACTTGAGCTTTGATATATTCTTTGAAGGATTGGGACACAGGCTAGTAAAATATTGTGTCAATTGGAATTTGGATTTATAAACGTATGTGTATATTATCTTCGAGTATTCACTATGAATAGCAAGGGTTCAATCCATAGCGACACCCCGATATTCGAATATTTGGAATGTGTAATATACTAAGATGAAATTCAATCGTCACGACATTTCATTTATGCATACGTTTGAGTTTATGTGAGAATATTTAAGTTAATCATGGATATCACTAAAATGGGGGAGGCTTGTTGGTAATTTTAGTGTTATCAATATGTATTTAAATATATTGGATTAACTTGTCGATCAAGTAAATAACGTTAGATATTAAACGAGTTGGGTGACGCGGGAGTGCGTGCTCGATTTAATTCTAGATGTTATTTGGGTCTTATTATTTAGACTTTGTTATTAAAATAATAACATGTGCCTTAATTTATTATTAGTGGGCTACTAATTAGTTGGGTTTTGGGTTAAACCCAATAACATCAATCTTATTTAAGATGATAGAGGCCACATAAAGATATAATTAATATAGATCGAAAAGCAGAGAACAGAATGTCGGTTACCATGTTCTGTTCTTCATGGCATTCACATAAACTTACAAATCCAATTCCAATTAAGAGAAATCTCTGTCTTATCCGATAAATCAATCGCGTGTAACCGGCGAAATAAGTTTATCTGAAAGTTCTCACACGATTCAGAAATTAATCCAGGCTGCTTATTATTTATGAAGATTGAAATCAAGATCACAGGTTTAAATATTTGATCGAATTCATCACCCAGGTACGCAAAAATAAACAACATTTTGTATGGTCACTTATATGGATGAGAGGCTTATCCAAGAGTTGGGAGAATTTTATTTTTATCAATTAGACAAAGGGGACCGAAAAGGCTCAAACTTCAGTTGAGCTACAATTGGAGTTACTAGTGAATGAAAAGGACTCGACAAGCCGAATCATGTGGTAAACTGCCTACGACGGTTTAGCCCAATTGCTAGACTTGATTCTTGATTTACAGCTGCAATTTCGCAATATAGTATTTTCCCAAAATTGTTTCACTCATTTGTACTTTGATTTTTTAGCTTAAGACGGGCAAATAACTTATTAGCATAAGTTAGGCTTTATTTATGGTGTTAAGTTCAATTTGTAGTTTCAAAAAATTGATCGACAAACCTGCCAAATTTAGAAAATCCATATAAAAGGATACCATGTAAGAATTAAGTGTTCAGTTTCTAACCCAATTTGTCTATTAACAGTTCTCTATTTATCTTTTCTGCTTTCACTTTGGGTCATATTTTTCCGATATTTTTTTTATACAATGTGTTTGTTGACGATTTGTCTGTAGTTTATCACCGTACTTCTCCTTTCAAAATGAATCATTCTACCACCATGATTGAATTGTCATGATTAAGCAAAAATCGGAGGTGTCTTATAAAAAAAATCAGCACTAAGCACACGAAACAAAATTTATTTCAAAGAACAGGTGGCATAAGCAAGATAAAGATATAATCATCAAAAACAAGATGAATTTTTTTTTTAACCTATAATCTTGCTAATTCTCATTAAAATCAAAACGATTACAGTAAAGTGGCAGCCAAATAGGCAACAAGCTACGCCGCAATCCCCTTCTAAATAGCAAAACCAATTCTACTAAAAACAAAGCGTTGGGTCATAGGAGACGAAAAAAGTACTATGTACGACACACTGAACCCTATTTAGAAAATTCACAGCCTTCGGGGCCAGATTCCTAAATATATCAAAAGCAAAAGGGAGAAACACATATGGATTTTCTAAACAGGCTTTCTCGTATTTGACAACTTTGCCCGATTCGGCCTTCAACGCAGCCTGACCTACAACAAATCCGTGGTCCCTGAGCCCGACAAGAGGAGACACTCCTGTAAGGTCCACACAAGCGTGTTTCCACGTGCCCACCCAAACACAAGAATATCAGCTAGTCGTAACGCGGACCTCCCTTTGAGTGGATCTGTAAGAAAGTTAACAGGGGCCTCCTTTTTAGCAGAGATCCCTGCCCGTTTAAGAACATCACACAAAACATCCCTGACCAAATCATGTCTGTATTTAACACCAGGCAATGCTTTGCAGTCCACCGCATGGTCTCCAAAGGAATCCAAATAGAATTTGCGGCAAACTGGGCAAGGCTCATTAATCGGAAACATAGGGATCATTAGCCGGTACTTAAGGATAACCCGATACTCCAACCCCGACATATGTTGGCCTAATCCTTCAATAGGGATGACCGTTAGAAAATCCTGAGCCCGAGGAGCTCGAAAACATTCAAACACCGCTTTTTGGCGAGGAGATAGATCAAACTTCGCTTCTAAACTCTAGACGATTCCACTAAATAAGGCACTCGCCAAAGCATATTGGGCTTTAGGGGAAAGTTTCCTTATTAGAGAAACCGCTAAGATAAAAATCAGGAAGTGAAGTACGTAAACGATCCATCGCACACCCATAATCAGTGTCCATCCCATCAATACCACATCACCGACGAATGTGGTCCTGCAAACTCCATGATTGTGCTCTTGAAGCCACAAAAGCATATGTAGATACATCCCTAGCCGAACATAAACCCAATCCCCAAAAACAGGTAAGAAATGATGCCAACCTCCATTGGAAATTCCCGAATAACGGCCCCCGACAAACCACGATATCCTCAATCGCCCCTCGAAGGCCATTATCAAAAATAGAAACAGCTTCCTCCACATACATAGGTTGGCACGTTCTAAGGTCAAACCACAGCTTTGTGACCCCCATACATGAGCGAAGCAGAAGAAGCTCGCATTGAGGGTCCCGAAGCCTTGGGAGAACACTCATCAATTCCACAACACTAGATGCCTTTTTCACCGCCAAACTACTGATAAACCCCGCATCCCGACTTACAGCGCCTCCAAGGAGTTTCACACCAAGCACTGGCCTTCCAATCCAGCAAGGGAACAACCCATCCAGCACCTTTTTCCCATTGCACGTTGGCCAAAATAATTCTGTTTTCTTAAGGTTTAATTCAAGACCCAACCGAGGGCCCTCGGCCCTGATAATATCTAGTGCATTAGCCACCTCTTTAGTGTCCCGATAATCGTACCATCATCCAAGTACCAAGCATGGAAAATAAGCTTTCAACGATCCCTGATTCGGTGAACAAGAAGATGCAAAACTAAGGCAAAGAGAAGAGGCCCAAGAGGGTCCCCCTACTAAACCCCAGTGGTGGACCTAATGTAAGCATCCCCCACATATAACCTAGCCGATTGCCCATATAAAAAATCCACCCATAAGGAAATAGAAGGACATCGACTACGTACCTTATGTAGAAGGGCCGTCCTATCGACCAAGTTGAAGGCATTAGAGAAATCAACAGTAAGCATAGCCAATGACCCATCCGAGTGAAACTGATTTAAAAAAACCTGTTCGCACTATGAAGCACGTCCTCCGGCCCATTAGGGACTCCCATCCCAAATTGAAAGTCACAGAGGTATTTAGCAATCTCCTTCCCGACACCCCTCATAGCCACGTTAGAGACCAATCTCCTCCAAATGGCCCCTACGGCAATAGGTCTAATCCCATTGTCCGGTTTAAGCAATGGCGTAAGGGGGGCAGACGCAACAAACTCTGCCAACACCCTAGGGCACCTTCCCCCCAAAAATAAATTAACAACCACAGAAATAGCCTTGAGCAAACTATCCACAATATGAGACCCCTCTCCACACAGCGCATCTAAAATGTGTTAGGCTCTCAATCTGTCTCGCCCACACGAAGTCCCTTTAGGGAAAGATTTAATGCAACCGAGCACACTATCAACATCCACAACAAGGGGAGGGTCAGAAAGCAAGGAAACAGGCATACTCGAAGGGGGTAGGATGGGATGCTTAGACATCAGTGTCTCCAAAGTATCCTTACTGAAAGGCACAACCCCTTTGGAGATACGTGTAGCAGATGAATCACTTTTTCCAAATTAACCACAGAAGAACCAATGGGATATGCGCATGCCTCTTCAGCCTTGTTCTTCAAATCAATGGCATTCTTTCTCATTTCCTTTCCCTTTTCTCCATTCATCAACTCTATCACTAGCTTTGAAACTTCATCACTCTTAACATCGTTGTCGATCTCGATCGCAACCTTCCACTTATTGCAACTCCACCAGCAATTCGGTTGTTGATCAGCGAAAAATGGCCAACAAATCATTGGGACTCCTTTAGAAATACTTTCAATCGTCGAATTCCATCCGCTATGTGTTAAAAACCCTCCTATTGACGAGTGACTAAGAACTTGTTCTTGTGGGCACCAACTAGCCAACATTCCTCTATTGCTTGTTTGCTCCAAAAACTCCTGCGGAAGCGCAGAAGAATCACCAATCACAAGGTCGGGTCGTATTATCCACAAGAATGGATAATTGCTTTTAGCAAGTCCCCAACAAAATTCGACTAGTTGTTGAGGTGTCATTATAGTGATGCTACCATAATTTACATATACAACTGAGAATGCTCTTTGTCATCTAACCATTTTAATCATTTAGGGTCTTTTACCCAAAGATTTAATTTGATGGAATCTAGAGACTTATCAACAATTTTGCTCTGGAACAGATGCAAAGGACCTATACCGTAGCACAGTGGGTACTTTAAAGAGAGCGCATCTAGACATTCACCTTCTAGCTCATCAAAAGTGTTAAAAATAATGGTCGCCGCTCTTTTCCCCCTCTCTAGTTCCCTATCCGAAAATCCAACCATAAACTCATCCCCAGGATGGACGATTCGAACAAAAGGAGGAATATCTTTTAGACGTATACCAGGCATGGTAGGGATAAAATCTACAACTATATCCAAATACCTATTTACTAAATAACTCGAATCTGTGTACAAGAAAGTAATACAAATCTATTAAATATTTAAACTAAACTTTATTATTAATTATAATAAGTATTGGGGTCTCATTATAATTATTGTAATTAGTAGGGCTAATTTGTAATTATTTGTTCTATAAATAGGGAATCGATGTCAGACAATTTGTAATTGACAATCACGTATAATCAATCGTATATTCAATATTTTAATTCAAGAATTTGTTTGTCTATATCATCTTGTTCTTCTTCTATTCAATTAAATTGAGATTTGTTCTTTGATTACCAGCAAACTTTACCTTTAAGTGGCATTAAACCCTTTTGTATAAGATGTACTGATCGTAACATATGAGGGAACCAGCCCCCGCGGTCCAGGAGAGAATTGCTGGAATATCTAATTCCTCGGCTGCAGAGAGGTGAAACCCATAAGGTAGTCGGCCACCACGCAAGTCACTGGAGAATAAGAAGAACTCGTGAGGATGCTTTTAAATGGACCCAAACCATTTTCATGAACGGATTAATTTGAGTAAAGACGCAGAATCTTGGGTGGTATCGGGGTTTTCAGCTGGTGGAAGACCATCAGGAAAGGTTTCGAAGTGGAAGGAAGGGCGGTCTTGTAGAGCGTCGAATCCCAGCGATCTAAGAAGACGTTGGTGGTTAAACTCAGTGTTGACAAAGGTGACAAAGAAGCCTTTGGAGTGTAGAATTTTAAAAAGATTTATCATTGGGTTAATGTGACCTTGCTGGGGCTGGTATACACACCACATGTGGCATGCTATCTTGTGTCGAACCCATAGAAGTATAGAACTCTAAAACAAATTTTGAAGCATGTATTACTGTTTTTATAAGCTTCCAGTGAAGAATATCCTGTTTAAACATTGAAAAATAGACGAGCAATTAATTGACCTATCAATTTATAAATTATTTAAGGGGCCCTATAGTTAATCGGCCATTAATGAGTCATTGAAAAAAGTACACTATGTTATGAGCTATTATTATCATAAAAGTTTGGTTGAATATGGTTTTGTTCATAGTATTGATATATATTTTGTTCAAACCTACAAAATTTTGTCCTGATCAGAGAAGCACATAAATAGATTGGTTGATTCCAAACATATTGAATTTTTTTAACAACGTTTGGAAACTCTTAATAACCAAGTGAGTCTATCTAATACGAGATTTAAACCACCCATACTGGTTTTGACATTCCAGCCTCATCCAGAAACACCTTCAAGAAGGAAACCCATTTTTATGGGAATACCCCCTTAAGGTTTCAAACATGACACTATAAGATATAAGGCCTTATCCATCACCGTCTTGCCATTAAACCAGAATACCTTACTATTATTATTATTATTATTATTATTATTATTATTATTATTATTATCTAAGTTTATCTTTTATTTAATTTCCTTATTATAGTCAAATTATGTTTCCTTATTGTTTATCTTTTTCTATTTTCATGTTTTTGTTTCCTATATATTGTAATCTTATTTAAGAATAATAATAAGAAAGAATTATTATTTTGGGTCTATTTTCTCTTCTTCTCTTGTGTTATTGTGAGATTGACGGTTGTCTCGAATAAACCGTATCAATTGGTGCTTTCATTGAGCCTTAGCCTAGATGGCTTTGGAAGAACTCTTGTGGGAGCATCCACGATTACCTCTTTTTACTGGATCTAACCCTGCCCTATAGATCTCTCAAGCCGAACGATATTTTCTCTTTACGCTCACTACTACAAAAACAAGTATTTGTTACGACTAAAATCGTCGCAAATTCGTAGCAAAATAGGTGTTTGCTACGAATTTGCTACGGATTTGGTCTGTAGTTAAAAGTCTCGTAGCTAATTTATTTTGCTACAATTTTTGCTACGGAATTTTATTTTGCAACGACTTCAATTACAAAAGAAAACCGTTGCTATTTTAACTATGAATTTTGCTATGAAATTGTTTGCTACAGATTTTTAGCTACAGAATTTTTTGCTACGAATTTTTAGCTATAGAAATAGTTGCTATGGATTTTAGCTACGAAAGCGCTTGCTATGGATTTTGCTACAAAAACTTTTGCTACAAATTTAGCTACCATTTGCCTACAAATTTTGCTATGGTTTTTGCTACCTATTAGTCTATGATATTTTACGAATCTTGCTACACATTTTGAAAGGTTTTGGCTACAAATTTTGCAACCAATTTTGTTTGGATTATCACAGATTTTTTAGATTATTTTTTATTTGTTTAAACACTAAAATTTTAATTTCTGTAAATATATACAAATCTCTTCAAAGATAAATACCCAAACCAAATTGAACGAAATATCTAACTTATCCACATGTAACAAAATAAAGATCCAGAATATCCGAAGACAGATACATATATATTCGAATTATTGTGTTTACCAACATAAACTCGTATCTTAACTTGAGTTTAACAACTAAAATCTCTCAATCATAACAACTTATAACCTCACAATGTCTTCAAATTTCTCCATCGTGATATTGTATCATGCTTCTCTACTTCATCTTGTTCCAACTTCGCTATTTGTTACTTGGACAGTTAATAATACATGAATATCAAACACATTAGCAACTCTTAATGCCATCTTAACAAATTACAAACTAATATAGATCGTTCAAACACTTAAAATAATCACCAACCAAGGATACTTAAAATTTTATCATTAAATAACCACACAGTTTTCAAGTTATAGCCTCTATGATACGTTAAAGATTCTAAATCAATTAAAACGAAACCATATGAGTAGAATCAAGTGTTGGTAGAGCACATACCTTCAATTCTGTTCAATACCACAAAGAAGCAATATATTTATTGTAGTAAAAAAACCATAAACCACCAACCTCAGCTACCTCTCAGCAAATATTGCACTAGAGACCTAGTATGCTCAAGGAAATAAAACCAAATAAAACATCATAAATTATTAGACAAAAAGGAAATTGTTGCAAGTTTTTTGCAACAAAGAGGTAGTACATTTTATACATAATAGATAAAATTTATTCTTTGAACATAATGTGAGCCGATAATATGACATACTTAAGAAAAGTAAAAAAAAATGTTGTTTCATTCTCTTTCAATTCCTTAGCTTTTCCATCATTGCACTTTTTTTAAGTTCTAAGAACGACAAAAATACAATGAAACATTCCATTCAATTAGGCAATTAAAACAATATCGTGATTAGGGTGCAAACAAGTCAAGCTGCTCGCGAGCTACTCAAGATCAGCTAGTCAAAACTCAATCAAGCTGAGCTAAAACGAGCCTAAGCCCGACCCTAAAAGTAAGCTTGTTTAATAAACAAGCCCGAGCCCAAGCTTCACTTATCGAGCTTGAGCTCGGCTCAGCTTGGCTTGTTTGCATTCAATATTGAAAGGATACTGCTTTTGTTTTAACTACCATTAGGCAATTAATGTCCCAAAAGAATACTATAGTTTTTAAGCAAATTATACATGTTACTTCCAACCTGGCAGGTACCCTTGTATTGTGCAATTAACATAGCTAAAAATATATCAAGATTCACTTAAATAAGAACTACATAAAAAATAAGAACAAGTAATGCTACCTCTGTATTAGTGCCTTATCATTATTGTGTTGGCTCCTATGTTGGGCCTGATAACGTAAATCTTGAAATCCTTGAAGCTAGTAATCTGCAAGCTGAAAAATTCGTTGAATCATTTCATCGAGCACTTGGTGTGCGTCTTCGAACCTTCAGTTTCGAACAAGACTACCAAAAACGTTAGCCCTAAATTATAAAGTGTACGAGAAAGTCATAATGATATAATATCAACACTTAAAATGAAATGATTATACTTGTTAGATCATTAGCATATACAACTTACCCATTGAATTAATCATAGCTTACAGATAGTTTCTGGATACAAATGAAATACATTAATGCACTAATTGCCTCTTACATTTTGATTAGAACGCTAGGTGGAAAACACAAGCTTTGCCCTGGTACTAGACGGCTATAACAATGGCAGCAGAGACAAGTATAGGGGTCAACGGCTCAAGTAATGAGGCTGTGTCATCTGATAGACCGAGAGCATTCTAGGAAGAGTTTTGGGTTAGGGGTTTTGAGGAGGCGACGGAGGATATCGATGGGAGAAATGGCAGAGTGAAAATGAAATAAAATTTGAGAAATTTGAGAAACTGAAGGTTTAAACTTCAAAGAGTTAGGGAAACTCATTTTTTAGAGGAAAAATAAACTAAAGATTTTTAATTTTAAAAGAATAAATAACTTATTTTGCTACATATTGACTTTTATAAAATAACTTATTTCCTTTTTTATTTTACTTGATTTTGCTACGGATTTGCTATATTTTAATAAATGGTATTTTTTATATTTCTTTTTCTTCGATTTTGCTACAACATTGCTACGAGTTTTGCTAGACTACGTTTGGTAACTTAAAAAAAACCTGTTTTCTAGTTTTGCTACGGATTTGCTACGGATCTTATTAAATTGCTCTAACTATTTTTATTTTTTATTTTGCTACGAATTTTGCTACAACTCTAATTTGCAACGAAATATCCGTAGCTAAGCCGTATCAAAATATGTTCGTGGCTAATTCGTAGCTAATAGTAGCAAAGTTGCAACAGATTTTTTTTTGTAGCAAAAATATTGTAGCTAATGCTTGTTCTTGTAGTAGTGGCTATCAATGGTGACGAGTGGTTTCCTTATGTCGTTGAATCCTTCAATAATGAACCATTCTAAATGTTCAATGGTTGGCTTTAGAGTTCAGACTTCCTCACCTGGGATGATTTCACTACAACAATGCTTTCTCAATTCCATGCTAGTTCCGTCAACGTAATTGCCAAGTCTGATCATGTAACCTTGCTAATAAGGAAGTTACTCAAGGATTGGGGGATGTGACCTTAGGTGAGCATGCAACTAGTAAATATAAGCAACAAATGGTAATTTGATGGCTAATAAAGATGTCAATCAAATTTACAACAATACAATTAGCTCGTTGGTGCTGACACCGTTAAAAGGTGCAATAAGGCGACCCGTGTTGCGCCCCTTATGGTGGTCCGTTGACATTGGCCCGAATAACACCGGAAGACTCGAATAGTGGCCACTGTGGTGCTACGTTGAGACTGCCCCACTTTTTGTTGTACGACTCGAGTGGCGACCACCATGGCAACGACATTCCATCCTTAAGGACAAGGACGTTTTCAAGGGGTCAGGAATTGATACGATCCTATTATTATTATTATTATTATTATTATTATTATTATTATTATTATTATTATTATTATTATTATTATTATTATTATTATTATTATTATCTAAGTTTATCTTTTATTTAGTTTTGTTATTGTAGTTAAATTATGTTTCCTTATTGTTTATCTTTTTCTATTTTTATGTTTTTGTTTCTTATATATTCTAATCTTGTTTAAGAATAATAATAAGAAAGAATTATTATTTTGGGTCTATTTTCTCTTCTTCTCTTGTGTTCTTGGAAGATTGACGGTTGTCTCGAATAAACCGTATCAATACCAACATTATTTTAATTAATAACTCACTAAAACTCTAAACAAACCAAGATTCAAGCTCTAACTTCCAAAAACTAGATAAGCATAGATAAACGTAAATAATCATTATTATCTCTTTTCCTTGTTTACGGAATACCTCTTTTCACTTGTGAATAATTGGGGATTAGCCTTCACAGAAGTTGTGACACCACATGAGCCTGCAAGGCTTTTGAAGCTATTATAATTATTGAAACCAAATATGTTTTTGTCCATATTATTGATACATACTTAACGTCCAAAATTTTGTCCTGATAGGAGAAGCACATAAACAGGTCGGTTGATTCCAAACATATCGATTTTTTTTAATTGGAACTACATACCCAATATCAACTGTTACTGGTTTTGATGCAGAAACACCATTAATGAGAAAACTCACCACTCTGAGAAAATCCCATTAAGTAAGGTTTTAACCCTGAGATCATAAGATAGATCTCAAGCTTTAAACATCACCCCCTTGCCATTGAATAGTATACTAACGGACTAAAGAAACCAAGACTCAATCTCTAATCTCTAATATATATATATATATATATATATATATATATATATATATGTGTGTGTGTGTGTGTGTGTGTGTGTGTTAAACTTGAATAATCTTTCTCTTTTTTCCTTGTTTAGAGCATTCTCATCCAACCCCTTATATTATGCGAGGGGTGTTTTTATAATTTAGAGAGTGATTCAAGGTGTTGTGAGTAAATAGTTTTTATATTTTAGAAAAAGTAATAATTTTTCTGTATATTTGAAAAGTTACTGTTCATCCCCTATAATTTTTTAATATATTTTGAAAGTGGTTGTGAGTGAAGGAAAGAAAAAAGGTAATGATAAAAGGTATAAAAAATATTATTTAATTGAAATAGAGAGAGAAAATAAAATAAGTTTTAGTGTAATTTTTAGTTTAGAGATAGAAGGTGGGATGAGAATGCTCTTACTGAATACCTCTTTGCACATGTGATTATGTGAATAATTGGGGATTAGCCTTCCAGAAAAGTTATGACAGATGCTACAGTAAGGCTTTTGAAGCTACTATAGTTATTGAAGCCGGCATGTGTTTGTCCGAATATGTTTTGGTTCCTTCCGATATTAAATATTAAATAACTAAGAGGTTTCTACTCCTACGGTGCAACCAACTAGAAATATATATATTGCCTTATTAAATAAAAGGTGTCATACATATTTATACGTAAACATATATAAGTGGAAATAAAATTCTTAGAATAATGATCTATTGTTGAAGATCAGGTATGGAAATAAGAATGTGATCGGCACTATACATACAGTCGTACCAAAACCAAAAAAAAAAAATGCATGAGTAAAGTATAAAGTGAATATCATACCGATTATGGTTGTGCGTAACTGGTTCGGAACTAGTAGCCAAAAACAGAGGTTTTGCAACAAGAGCTTTTAAAATCTCAACTCTCAGTTGTTTCTTAGCTTAACTTTTCTTTCACCTAGAGCTTTTCTAATTGTATCTCGTTAAATCGGGACAACTTAGCCACTAAAAAATCCATATTTTGTTTTGTAGCTAGGTACGTAATGTTAAAGATTGCGACATTTTTTCCTAAATTCCTCTCACGTAGACGCAGTGGTTCTTTTGATACTTCCCTGCCATGAGCCATCCACAATCTTGGAGGGCGGTAAATAGAAACCTAAGCCCCCAAAACGGGAAGGGAAAGAATGCAAACAATCCAATGCATACCCATAATCCAAATCCAACCCATCAATACAACAATCCCACAAAATGTGGTCCTGTAACTTTTAAGATTGTGCCCTCGATGCTACAGAAGCATATGTGAAAACATCCTCGGCTGAATGTAAATCTAAGCCCCTAAAACGGATTGGGAGAGAGGTTAGTCTCCATTAAACCTAAGCCCCAAAAATCATCATATTAATTATTATGAATCATGGTACTCCCCTTAGGAGGTCTCTTGTACAAAGAGTAATAAGCATACAAAATAAAATAAAGTTTTATTAACTGGTGGGATGGATAAGATAAATAAAAACACATCCAAAACATATTGTGAATTATTTTGAAGATATTTGTAGCAGATTAATCACTTTCTCCAAATTAACCACAGAAGAACCAGAGGGATATGCGCATGCCTCCTCAGCCTTGTTCTTAAAATCAATGGCATTCTTTCTCATTTCCTTTCCCTTTTCTTCATTCATCAACTCAATCACTAGCTTCGAAACTTCATCACTCTTAACATCGTTGTTGATCTCCATCGCAATCTTCCACTCATTGCAACTCCACCAGCAATTCGGTTGTTGATCAGTGAAAAACGGCCAACAAATCATTGGGACTCCATAAGAAATACTTTCGATTGTCGAATTCCATCCACTATGCGTTAAAAACCCTCCTTTTGATGGGTGACTTAAAACTTGTTCTTGTGGGCACCAACTAGCCAACATCCCTCTATTGCTAGTCTGTTCCAAAAACTCCGGTGGAAGAATAGCAGAATCACCAATCACCAGGTCGGGTCGTATTATCCATAAGAATGAGTAATTACTCTTAGCAAGTCCCCAACAAAACTCGACTAGTTGTTGAGGTGTCATCACTGTGATGCTACCAAAATTTACATAAATGACCGATAACGGCTCTTTGTTATCTAACCATTTTAAACATTTAGGCTCTTCTACCCAGAGATTTGATTTGATGGAATCCAGAGACTTATCAGCAATTTTGCCCTGGAGTAGATGCAAAGGGCCTATACCATAGCACAACGGGAAGTTTAAAGAGAGTGTGTCTAGAATATCACCTTCTAGCTCATCAAAAGTGTTATAGATAATGGCCGATGCTGTTTTCGCTCTCTGTATCGCCCTATCCGAAAATCCAACCATAAAATCGTCACCAGGATGGACAATTCTAACAAAAGGCGGAATATCTTTTAGACGTATACCGGGCATGGTAGGTATAAAATCTACAACTGTGTTCAGATACCCATTTACTAAATAACTGGAATCTGCATAATCAATGAAAATTGTATACAAGTTAGCATGAATGATATTCGTTTAACTAATTTTTTTTCTATTTTCTAGTAAATCTTACATTTTATTGAAATAGTTTCAACATAACAAACGGTTTATATTTGTTTTAAATGTGTGTTGATGGTAGAACACAATGATTGTTTTTGCTGGCTCCGTTCAGAATAGAATAGATAGAGGCGATGGAGATATCCATGAACTTAAAATGGTCACAATTTGGTTTTAAACTGTGTTAGTTTGCTAATTAATACTTTCACTAGTTTTAGTTTAAATCTTTCTTAGTCGAGGTAATTCGAGTGACCCCAAAACCTGGTGTTCTTGTGTTTATCGTATTAAGAACTTTAGTTTTCAAGTATAAAGGAAAAGCTTAAACAAGCGGGAAAACAATTTTATATATGTGCCAGAATTGTGTTGCAACACTAAATGGAAATGCAAAATAAAAATAAGCTTGTGAGAGAATTGCATCGGAAACAATTTTTATGTGTGTTGATTGCGTCACAAAACTAAAGGTTAATACCGTATTTATAATTATAAAAGAAAATATTAATAAGTGTATAAAAAGTGAAGGAAATTAGCACAAAATGTTGCATCGGAATTATATTACAGAGGAATTTCTGACAAATGATTTTAATTTCCTACATGAGCATTATGTCGAAATTGCTAGCTTGTGATGCTTTTTCTTTTTCTTTTTTCTTTTTATTTTTTTGACATAACACCAATTTTATATGTGTCATGTTTAGGCTACCTAGGAGTCTAAAGAAAACGACGATGCAAAGAACTGAAGAAGATGTCACGTGCAAAAGGTAAGCCTTGTTTGTATAATATAGTGGAAGGTTAATTTGTTAATTTACACATGAGTTTCCAATGTTAACGTAGGTCCCGAAACCGGATCCGACAAACGAACGGCTTTGCTCTTGATAAGTGCTCGAGACGGGTGCGGTAAATCAAACGACCGAACATAATATAAAGATTAAAGTATAGGAACGATCTCGTTATCGGTTGAAAGATTTAATATATTAAATAAACGAACCGACCCCACCCAAGGTGAGCTCCCCTTGGGTGGGTGATTTACACACTAGAAAACACACACATATATATATGACAACATGTGACATATATAGCAAAATAAAAACATAATCTATAAGCTTTTCCGTTTAAGTTAAACGCGTGTCGAAGCTCTCGTCTCGTGTCTGGACCTCTTGCCGACATTAATTATTATCTTGACCGTGAATAATTAATGAGTTTCGTAATCTGATATCGCAAGTCACAAATATTGGCCTTACAGTTAAATGCCCGTGTTTAATAATAATTTACTTTCGTATTCAAAATAATAATAGTAATTATTATTATTATTATTATTATTATTATTATTATTATTATTATTATTATTTACTTCTTTTTAAAAGCAAAGATTAATTTACACATGAGTTTCCAATGCTATATGAGATATATATTTATACTACATGCGGGAATAGATAATAAACCTTTATGAGAAACCTACATAACTTGGTTGTATAATAAAGTGGGGAAAAAAGTAAGTTACCTTTGAGAGGCATCAAACCCTTTTGTATAAGATTAGGGTATTGATCATAACATATGAGAGAGCCAGCTCCCGCAGTCCAGAAGAGAATTGCCGGAATGCCAAATTCCTCAGCCGCAGGGAGGGTGAAACCACCTATAAGGAAGTCGGCCACTATGCATGTCACTGGGTAATAAAGAGCACTCACTTTAGTGAGGACACATTTAAATGGACCCAAACCATTTTCATTGAGAGATTTGAGTAAAGTGGGAGTAGGTTGGGTGGCATCAGGATTTTCGGGTGGGGGAAGACCGTCAGGGATAGATTCGAAGTGGAAGGAAGGGAAGTCGTTTAGAGCGTCAGAGCCTAGAGATTTAAGAAGGCGTTGGTGGTTGAACTCAGTGTTGATAAAGGTGATAAAGAAGCCTTTGGAGTGGAGTATTTTAGCGAGTTTTATCATCGGGTTAATATGACCTTGTGCCGCGGCTGGGATGCACACCACATGTGGCTTGCTTTCTTGTGTTGAACCCATGGAACCAGGAACTCACACACACAAAAAACCAAGGACACCAAATTTCAAGACATGTGTTCGCGTTTTTATAAGCCACGAGTGAAGTGTGTTACTAACTAAAATAATGAAGAAAGGATTAATTAACTTATCAGTCAATTAAACTATTAAAGGGTCCTATAACTCAATTATGAGATATGTGAAAAATACAGTTAGTTATTATTTTTTTGAACGGCGTTTGGAACTACCTCTAATAACCGAATGAGCCATTTTAAAACAGGATGTCAACTGTAAATTGTTCATATTGATTACGTTTCAGGTTTGACTCATCTGAGAAACCCACTACTATGAGTATTGTAGTAGAAAAACCTTATTAAGCCATGTTTTATAACTGAGACCATAAATATCTCCAAGCTTAAATCATCACCCACATGTCATTGTCTAATTATTGTTAGTTATTATTATTATTATTAATTGTAAAAGTTTGAACGAATATGTTTCTTTCCATTTGTTTGCTAATGCTACACCGGTAAGACTCTTGGAATTATCCACCAGTGAATGACTAATATAATTTTTTAAGCCAGCAAATTTAATATATATTATTTACGAGGGATCCTTTGAGAACCATGTTGAGTTTTAAGAACTTGAGAACTTCATTCTATACCACATATTTAATTAAATTGATTGAAATATGTGGTTGAGATTAAATCTGGCAAAAAAATCAAAGTAGAAGAGAGAATAAAGATGTAAGTGGTTACACTAACTTTTACGTCCGTTACATACATGTAAAAAGTCGACTTGGTGCGTAAAAAATTATGTAATTTATTTACGTATATGTAACCTACATATATTACGCATGTGTAAAAAAAATTCTAAAAAAAATTGTTACACTGAGTTCTTTCGAGTTCTTAAAACTCAAAGGGGTTCTCATTTGAAATCTTCCCTTTATTATTCACGATATTAAATCATTAGAAAACCTAATCCACGTATATATAGATAATGTATAGAATGAAAATCCATTTGAGTTGAGAAAACCCATGAAAACCTTATATAACATCGTTTTTTTACATATTTACAAAACTTCAAAAAATTAAAAAAGAAATTGCTTTGCTATTTTTTTTACATTTTTTTAATTAACTTATACATATATTTCTAGGAGAGAAAAAAAAGTTACTTTTGCATTTACATATATTAACTTTAATTATGAATCACAAGATTTAAACTTTAATTAAAAACATATGATTGAGAATGAGTTTCTAGGATTCTCACAACTCAAATGGGTTTCAATTTTATCCTAACCCCTATATAGATGTATATATATATAGGGGTTAGTTATATGTTAAAAACCCATTTAAGTTGTGAATAAAATAAAAACCCAGGTGTGAACCATAGAAACTTATTCTCAATCACAGGTTTTTTATTAAAGTTTGAATCTTATGGTTCACGATTAAAGTTAATAAAAAATGTGAAGGTAAAAATAACTTTTTCTCTCTTCTGAAAATATTTTTAAAAGTTAGTAAAAAATAGCAAAGCAATTTTTTTTAAATTTTCAATGTTTTGTATTAAATGTAACAGCATATATTACATATGTAAAAAAACGGTGTTACGTAGGTTTTCTTGGGTTCTGAACTCAAATGCGTTTTCATTCTATGCATTGCCTATATATATATAATTCCATCACTCGTGGCCTAGTTATAGAAAGGTTTGGGTTTCTAGCGGAGACTCAAGTTCGATATATCCACACTTGTATCACTTTTGGTGGATATTGCAATGAAGAATTCGAACTAGGCCTTACGAGGTTATCAGTTCGGATTCGGAGCCCACCCGGTTTCGTCCCACCATGCATTATGCCAGGTAGTTCTGCTCTTGTTGCAACACAACGACTGTCAAGCAATGTTGTTAATGCGATAAAAAAATCGGATAACGGTCAAGCGGCGCTATTTGAGATATAGGTTATCGTGGTGGAATAGCGGTGAGAAAGCAGTAATTTTAAGATCATGCAATATATATATTAATAGTAATATCAAAAGAAAAAAACAAAAAAAATATCAATAATTGAAAATGATTCAGTCATAAGCAATGAAATCTTTCTCCAATTCCACATCAACTAAGGAATTGTTGGCAGAAGAAAGAGCGTGAACATGATTTTTCTAGGGTTTAGATATAAAAACCGTTTATAAACAAATAAAAGATCAAATCTAAAGTTTGAGCTACTATGGTCTTTTCTTAATTTAACCTAAACACACCAACCTTGAAAATCGGTGCTATGACCGCTATCTAAGAATAAATAATTGGTCAAATAGCGGCCAATAGCACTGCTAATAGTTGTACCGCTATTTTTGACAACTATTGGCACCGCTATTTTCCAAAGGTCCTGTAGGTCCCGAAACCGAATCCGACAACGAACGGTTTTATTCTTGATAAGTGCTCGAGACGGGTGCGGTAAATCAAACGACCGAACAAATAATATAAAGATAAAATATAGAAACGATCTCGTTGTCGGTTAAAGATTGATGAAATATATTAAGCGAACCGACCCCACCCAAGGTGAGCTCCCATTGGGTGGGTGATTTACACCTTACAAACATACACTTACATATGACAACAAATGTCCTATATATAGCCAAATAAAAACATAATATAGAAGCTTTCCCGTTAAACTTAAACGTGTATCGAAGTTCTCGTCTCGTGTCCGAATTTCTCGCCGACATTAATTATTATCTTGACCGTGAATAAATAATGGGTTTTGTAATTTGATATCGCAAGTCACAAATATTGGCCTTATGAAGCCCCCCCCCCCCCCCCCCCCCCCGGCGGAGCCCGGGTGCCCTACTTTCACGCTAGTTGGATTTACTCATTCACATAATTCGAAAAATCAGAGTTAATTAAAACATTTCGCGGAAATAAAAGTCAATCATTCATACATAACATAAATACTTGTCTTAAACAGAAATAATATAAGTCTTAAACATAAAACATAAATGACATGTGAATTTTTCTCATAGCGATGCCAGTCTTCCTCTTATTGCCACGTGTCCTCATCAAGCAACTTGTCTCATTCTACTTGCCTGCGTACATACTAAAAGTCAGCTACGCTGAGTGAGTTCTAGTTAATTAACATACATTACATTCACTTACTTACTAATATACATCCGAAGATACGTAGTAATACTTACTTGTTCATCTATTATTCAAACATACATACATTCATACCTCATACTGTCTACATACCTCGGATATTATAAGGGTCCGGTCCCTACATACTTTGGATATTATAAGGGTCCAGTCCCTACATACCTCGGAATTTATAAGGATCCGTGATGCGCTAAAAGTGGTATAAAAAAATAATGCAATTAATCAACCTAGCACAACGAGTAATAAAAACCTAGAATACCCTAAACCAAACCACTAGCAACAGGCAAGTGAACCTATCGGGTGTAGAATAGCTATGGGAAGTTCGGGTATATCAAACCCTAGAGACACTTATTTAAATTAACGAACTTAGATTCTAAAAGCTAATTAAATTGATAATAAAGAAAAAGATTATTTTTTTGGATTTTTATTTATTTTATTTTAAAACTAATAATTAATTAAACTAATTTAAACTAATAAATTAAACTTAAAATTCTAAGACTTAGACGAAAACACTAATGAGAAAGGCGTTACCTAGACAAGGAATCCGAATTGTGATGACTTAGGCTTTTATCGGTTACGGGAAAATGCTATTGAAACCGGGAATCTAAAAATATGAACCCTAGGAAACCTAATGGATCCCTAATCACTCTCAAGGTATCACCTAAGAAGAAATCCTAAAGATCATGTAAAAGCATCGGCTTATTGGCTCACCTGTCAGGTCACCAATTATGATTAATTACCCTAGAAAATAGCTAACCTGTCGGTTTCACTATTTCAATGCACCTAAGTACACGGGGTGGTCTAGAAGAGATCTAAATGACACGGGTAAACAGTGAAACTAAGGAAAACTAGGCAAACTTTATGTCAAACAGTTTAACCTAAAACCCTAATAACAAAGACAAACCCGGCAACTTATCACCCGTCGGATATCTAAGCAAGTAAGAATATAAACTTCTAATAGTATGCTAAAAATCAGTTTCTATGATGAATGAGCTCAATAAACCATAAACAAATTGTAAACACACAGTAAACAACCCTAACATGCACCTATAATCAAAAGACATTAAATCAAGCGAGATGTGAAATATTCATTCGAGCACAAATCAAAAGTAAATACTCATAATTAACATCCAATAAATCTGATCAAAACTTTTAATTAATCAAAATCCAATAAACAATTCCCAAAAACCGTTTAAACCCTTAATCAATCACAAAACATCAATCCAAGCCTAGATAACTAAAAAGTTTTAGCCAATAACCATGTTTAAAAAACTAAAATAAATAATTGGTTCAACTAGTTTCATAATAAAAATAATAAAATTAAAAACCAAGTGAACCGTGTTTTAATGAATAGGTATGAACCCAAACACCTCCAAAATATTTGACTCGCACTGTCCTACTCCCTTCAGTTGTGGCTGCTTTTTGTCTTTTTCGTCAAGCATACAGTGGCTTCAACCCAAAAGAGACTAATAACAATAATAATGTTTACGTGGGATTGTGTTATTTTGCCAACCACTTCAAGAAAATTTCTGCTCGTCTCCACTATCCCTCGTAGGGCCGCCTGCTTCTCTCCTCCGTGACCTCTGCTCCACGAAAATTATACTTATATTGTAGGGATTTTACTTGTCCCTCTCCACCGACTTCTTCCTTCATGGGCCCTGCCCAATCATAACCAAAAATTAACAAAATACTTGCCCACATAACTTAATTATTATTATTATTGTTATTATTATTAGAATTATTATGATATACATTACTTAGGTTATATATTCTTTTCTTTTTCTTTTTCTTTTTAAGTACTTTATATATTTATAATAATAATTAGTATTATATATCAATGCTCGACTCGTCGTTCGTCGGTCTCAAGTTTATTAAAAGTGTTCCATTTTAGCATATCGTCTCTTGAAACCATTAAACTCACACATGAACCAAATAATAATAATATTCCATAAAAACTTGGCTCAAAAGTGTCTAAAAATGTAGGAAATATTTATATATTTATATATACATTTTAGACCACATCAAATATTCACACACTTAAATTTTTTTTTGTCCCTGAGAAAGCTATTTGCAATGGAATCATAATCAGAAAAATGATTTTCAAAACATTTAGGTTACTTTAATTAATAATAGATAAACGCAAAAACCGCGATCGCCGATATTGTTGTCCACTTAAACCCAGCCACCAACCTATCAAGCCCCCCATCATATTCAGTGATTAAGTTCAAGTGATATCAATAAACCTATGGGTCTCACACCTACTTCCTTCAATCATAACTAATAAAACAACTACGTGCATACTAGTTAACCAATCCATATATTTCACATTCATACGCAAACATATATCTAATATACACTTACCAGTTAAGGTAAGTGTATTAGTCTAACACATCGTAGTATGCACACAGCCCCAAAAACATAACACATAAAAGGGGCTAGAACTCACCTGTAGACGATTCATCTCTGAATTGATAGTAATACATTTCTTCAGCTGTGCCAGACTAACTGTTAATAATGTACATGTATTAATCTCTATATTTGCTTCTTTACTTATTTCATTAAGCTAACGGGGTTAACTTTTAAGTTAATTGAACCGACATGTAACCTTCTTAAACCGATCTTAATAATTTAGTATACTTGACTTTATTTATTATTATTATTATGTATTTATATTATACTTGCTTCATTAGTATTTATTCGCATCTTTAACGCGTTTATGAGTTAACATTTCCTTAGGCGAGTTCGGTTCAGTGCCGGTTTTGTACTTGACTCATGCTCGGTTAGGTTCTTTATAAGCTAACCTTTATTTATAATCTCATTTCTCAACGAGTGGGTTCATGCTTTTGGCTCGTCTTCAACTCACCTCCTTTTATTAGACGGGTTACGGATCTTTAAACGAATCAGGTCTCAGGTTTGGGTTTTGCTTAAGTCTTACATATATGTATAACTCTTTTATTATTATTATTATTATTATTAAAGACTTTTATTAATTTACCAAAGACACCCTCTCCCCCATATAACATAAAGCGTGACCTAGGGACCCCCCCCCCCCCCCCCCCCCCCGTTCACTTTCATCTCATCACTCTCCCGCTTCTCCCTTTCTTAGTCCATAGTCACACCATCGCCGCCACTTACCTTCCAGTTCCGGCCATTCCATTTTTTCCTCATCTTCTTTTTCTCTTTCCCTTCATCATTATTCATGGCCGCCACCACCTGCACTTTCCTTCCTTCATCTCCAGCCACAAGGGTGATGGCTTAAGGATTCAAGTCGCACAAAAGGACTCGCATGAGGATGATTTGCACACTAAGGGGTTCGCACGGTTGTGCGAATTCTTCTCCGGCAACCATTCGCGAAGGATTTTCTAGATCTGGTTCCACCTTGGCCTACAACTCAAGCCGTTCGTGACTCGTGTGAAGGACAGGGGACCATTTGGGTTCGGTTACGAGGCTGCTACACCAGTCCGGGTTCAGCTTCCTTTGGGTTCGTGTTTCATAACGAGGCTGAGTTGCTTGGGATCTGGGTTCAGTGGTTTGAACCAAACCCTCGTCACAGCCGAGCATACCATCAACCACCAGTGCTCTTCTTTATTATTTTGTATTATTTTGACAAGTTCCTTATTATTGTTATTTATTTGATTCAACCGAAGCTCGTTTTTATCGGTTTGATTTAGTTTGTTTGTTATTAGTTCTAAAATAGAAACGAGATAAGAAAGAAAGATAAATCCTTAATTTTAAACATACCTTAAAGATTAGGTCCTGAATGGAAAAAAGGTGAAATAGGTGTACAAGGGGTTTTGTTGTGCGTATGGGTGGTTTATGTGTGTGTATGGGTGGGTGCCAATGATTGAGTAATTGATGGTGAAATGATGAGGATAAGGATTAAATTAGGGTTTAGGGGTTTTAATAGGCAAAGCTCAAAGGCTTTTAGGCCCAAATCACTCTCAAGTCCATTAATTCCTTTTAACCTTATCCAACCTCTACATATTATTTAATTAATTTAAACGACGCTACACGATACGATAACTAAAACAAACCCGAAATATTATATTTGTTCATTTATTGAAACGAGGACGTTACACCTTATAATCACCCCCTTGACTTGTGATATCAAAACTTTGTCTCACCGTGCCTCGTATCTTCACAAATCACCCGATAAACTGAAGCCTCTTCATTTCAATTCACCCCCTCAAGTTATGACCCACCTATATTTAATCTTGAAGTAGTTCTCGCTTCTTCGGATCTTAAGTTGTATATAGGCATGAGATGAGCTCGAATATCCACAAATCGATCTTGAATTACCGGTTTCATCGACCAAATGACAAAACTTATTAATTCATTCGAAGTTCACCTTTCGTATCCAACTTCTCGAATGCCTTACAAATAACAAGATTTAAACACGGTTAAACAATGGCGAAACCCCGAACAAGTTTGACTTTCTTCAGTTTGGTCAGCACGAAAAATAAACGATTTACTCGGCTTAAAAATAATTAGCTAGTGGCTGGTCCATGTCTAGTAAAGTGTCAACGGCCCAAAAATAAATTCTCTGATTCAGTCCAAAGAAAATTAGCTTTGATGGCCCAGGATATGATTTAGAGGCCCAAAACAATCATGAAGTAAAGTGGCCCAAACAAAACAAAATAGCTCACCTGGCCTACAATGAATAAAACCTAGAAGCCCACTATGAAACATTTGCATCATCCAACCCTAGCTACAAGCACATCAGCCACCAACACTAGATCACATCTAACTATCGCCAGAAAACTTGATCGCCGGAAAACACGTCGGAGCTCCGGCGCCCATTTCAGGCCACCAAACCTAACTCCACAACCACTGTCACCATTAGTATTCTGAGCAATCATTGCTACCAACAACACACCAGGACGTACACCACCACTAACCATCTAGACAGCCGCCGGAAAGCCGCACCAGTCACCAGAACTTATGGCGCTGCAACCTCCGATTTTACCGGCCACCCATTGTCAGAAAATCATTCTCCGACCGGCCACTCTACAAACAACACCACAATAGACGAACAAGACACGAATCTGAAGCCTACTCACCGACTTATCATCAACTATACCTTTTCTTGTTGATTATTAGCATAACTAACAACAAGAAACATGCATCGGTTATCTCTTTGTTGATAAGAACAGATCTGATGTGCCTCAAAATCTTCAAAATCTGGTATTGAAGTATGTGAAATTGAAATACCAACATGGATCTGTAATCCTTTTATCAAGTTTAAGAATTGGCTTCAAAATACTCACATTTCATCGTGAACCTCAAAAAAATCATCAAAACCTTCAAACAAACTCATAAAAGGAACCTTAAACAGTTGTGAGTACTCAGATCCACCAACCTGAGACGAACTTAAAACACCTTTATTTACCAAAACCTTCACACTTTATTTCCAAATATCAAACTTTATTTCTAAATCTGCAAGAAATTTAACGTCTCGGTTCGGGTAATCGCGGAATTAGAACCCAAATATATCGGTTGATTCAAACCCGCTCTGATACAAATTGTAGGTCCAGAAACCGAATCCGACAACGAATAATTTTGTTCTTGATAAGTGCTCAAGACGGGTGCGATAAATCAAACGACCGAACAAATAATATAAAGATAAAATATAGGAACGATCTAGTTGTCGGTTAAAGATTGATAAAATATATTAAGCGAACCGACCACACCCAAGGTTAGCTCCCCTTGGGTGGGTGATTTACACCTTACAAACACACACTTACATATGACAACAAATGTCCTATATATAGCCAAATAAAAACATAATCTAGAAGTTTTCCCGTTAAACTTTAACGTGTGTCAAAGTTCTCGTCTCGTGTCCGGATTTCTCGCCGACATTAATTATTATCTTAACCGTGAATAAATAATAGGTTTCGTAATTTGATATCGCAAGTCACAATATTGGCCTTACAGGTCCGGTAACCGCTATCCTACTACTATCTCGCCGCTATCTCACCGCTATTAGCTGCATAGCTGTCAAGTGGCAGCTGTTGGTATAGTTTCCCGGGGAAGCGCCCAAGCCAAACTCTGAAGCCAGTGTGGGTCGATTAATACAACATAGTCTAGCTAGAGCGGGGAAACGAGACTCTCCAAATTAGAGAGTGCGGTGACCTAAACACAAAAAGAAAGTCGTTGGTCTCTCTCTCTCTCTCTCTATATATATATATGGTAAGGATCCTAAGAGAACCATTGGCAAATTGAGAACTTTGATAACCATTTTGGACCACTAAAAAAACCCTCTAAAAAATATTAAAAAAATTATAAAACAAACAAAACCGAAAATTTTAAAAAAGTAAAAAAACCAAAATTCTTATATTTCATTCCGATTTCATTAAAAAAACCAAATTTTTTTTTCTTTTTAATTCGTATTATACCTATACACATATGTATACTTTCATTTAATCTCTAGTTACGTAATATACACATATGTACATTATCATTTACCTTAAATTATATATATGTGTATAGGAAAAAATATGTGTGTACATATTATACATATATTTGTATAATAAAAAACCGATTTGTTTTAAATCGTATTATACCTATACACATATGTATACTTTCATTTAATCTCTAGTTATGTAATGTACACATATGTACATTATTATTCATCTTAAATTATACATATGTGTATTAGAAAAAAAACATGTGTGTACATATATGTACATATTATACATATATGTATATGTATAATTTAGCTAAACCGAGAATTTTTTTTATGTTTTTTTTTAAAACTGGGATGATAAATAAGAACTTTGGTTTTTTTACTTTTTTTATTTTTGTGTTTTTTTTTTGTTTTATGATTTTTTTTTTATTTTTGGGTTTTTTTGTGGTCCAAAATGGTTCTCATAGTTCTCAATTCTCAAAAAGTTCTCACATGATCCTGATCATATATATATATATATAGCTTTTATCCCCCTTATTACGAGGTTATATTACATTATTCATTTATAATTTTTTATATTTTTTTGAATTTTAATTTTATTTATTGTAAGGAAATTAATAATATACTTAAGATTTGATGATAAAAGGGCTTCACAAATAATAAGATGTTATAACCTGGTTTAAAAGTTATCTGAGTTTGGTGAGATCCAGGACCCGTTTTTTTTACTATAAAGTTGTTTCTTAATTATAAATAATGTCTTTTTTTTTAAATCATATATTTCTATTTTATACAATTTTCATATCAAATATTTGGTGATATTAAATTTTAATTTAATGAGATGCTATAACCCGTTTAAGGGCTATCAGGGTTTGATGAGACCCATACCCGTGAATTTGGTTCAAATGCATGAGAATCCTTCATTTACAAAACAATCTGGTGGCTTGAGAGAATGTAGGGGACAACCAGAAAACTTTTAAAGATGATACACACACACACACACCCCTTTCATTATGGGGTGACGGAGGGATCATACCATTCGAGCCTTTTTTTCATGCTTTTCCCCGAGGTCTGGAGAAAGCTGAAATCAAATGGGATGTGTCTATTTATCTATCTCTTGACTCGAAATGGGAGCAGGTTTGGAAAAGAAATATATATATATATATATATATATATATATATATATATATATATATATATATATATATATATATAAACAAAACCTTTAAAAGCTCTTTAATTGCTACCTAACTTCAAAACCAATAGTATGCATACAAAATAAAATTAAATCTTCATAAATGGTGGCATAAGATAAATAAATACTTATCTAAAACATATTGTGAATTATTTTAGAGATACATGTAGCAGATTAATCACTTTCTCCAGATTAACCAGAGAAGAACCAGAGCGAAAGTTGCATGCCTCCTTAGCCTTGTTCTTCAAATCAATGGCATTCTTTCTCATCTCTTTTCCCTTTTCACCATTCATCAACTCGATCACTAGCTTTGAAACTTCATCACTCTTAACATCGTTGTCGATCTCCATCATAATCTTCCACTTATTGCAACTCCACCAGCAATTCGGTTGTTGATCAGCGAAAAACGGCCAACAAATCATTGGGACTCCATAAGAAATACTTTCGATTGTCGAATTCCATCCACTATGCGTTAAAAACCCTCCTATTGATGGGTGACTTAAAACTTGTTCTTGTGGGCACCAACTAACCAGCATCCCTCTATTACTAGTCTGTTCCAAAAACTCCGGTGGAAGAACAGCAGAATCATCAATCACCAGGTCGGGTCGTATTATCCATAAGAATGAGTAATTACTCTTAGCAAGTTCCCAACAAAACACGACTAGTTGTTGAGGTGTCATCACAGTGATGCTGCCAAAATTTACATAAATGATCGATAACGGCTCTTTGTTATCTAACCATTTTAAACATTTAGGCTCTTCTACCCAGAGATTTGATTTGATGGAATCCAGAGACTTATCAGCAATTTTGCCCTAGAGCAGATGCAAAGGGCCTATACCGTAGAACAACGGGAAGTTTAAAGAGAGTGTGTCTAGAATATCACCTTCTAGCTCATCAAAAGTGTTATAGATAATGGCCGATGCTGTTTTCGCTCTCTGTATCATCCTATCCGCAAATTCAACCATAAAGTCGTCACCAGGATGGACAATTCTAACAAAAGGCGGAATATCTTTTAGACGTATACTAGGCATGGTAGGAATAAAATCTACGACTGTATCCAAATACCCATTTACTAAATAACTTGGATCAGCATACAATAATTAAATCGGACTCAGGTTAGCACCAAATATGTTAATTTGTATGAACATACAGCATTTGCAAGCCCCTGCGAATCTTAGTAAATTAATATAATAATATGCATGGATTTATGTAATGAATTTTAATGAGTATGAATGTGTGAGATTTTGGAATATGCATAATTAATATTTATGCATCAATTATTTTTCCTAATTTTCTCTTAACTTTTTTTAGTATTATTCTAATATTAATTTAATGAACAAGCATGGGCATTTCTACAATATTTGGCTCAAAACCTTTTTTTTTTTAAATAATAACAAAAGCAACGAACGGTTGAACTCCTCAGCATCTTGTTCCTTTACGTGCTGAAGTCTGAGCATCGGCCACACCAGCCCAACCGACCAGTCAACCCCCGCTGGTCCGCTATTGACCACCAATTAACCAAGTCAGTCGTCAAAGACCACGGTATGATTTTTATTTTTTATTTTTAGTATCACTAATGACGCTAGCTTATAAGTGTTAATTTAGCTTTATATTGTTATATTGTATTTAATTTTTTTGCAATCAATTAATCAATTATGCCTTCTTATTTTTGTTATGTTAGTTTAGCTATTATGGTATTTGATTATAATAATATATTTTTGTTATGTTTGTTGTTATAATGTTAATCGTCATTTAAAAAAATAGCTTATGTATTTCGATACTTGTTAGGGCTTACTGAGCATTTTATTTTTGACTTGCAGAGTTAATTAAATCCTCGAATACGACACTTCTCAAAAGGACCCAAATTCACCAAATAAGGAAACATAGTAGCATAAAAACTTTCAAAAACATTGTGATATCAAGTTTTTTGTTTTTCTCATATTGAACCACTATTTCTATTAGTCTAAGAAACTTCAAAATCTAATTAGAAAAATTCGGTTTTCAATCAAATAGTAAATGAAATTAAAATACATTTAATAATAATTAATGAAATTTGAAACTCAGTTATATATTAATTTTTACATATATTTGGATTTTTTTTAATTATTTGTATAGGTAATACACTTTTCCACTTATAAGATTTGAATAAAGATTTAAAAATCTTATGTATTGATATTCTCTATCACGTGTTGTACACGGATTCTAAGCTAGTAACTAATAAAATCTTTACCTTTGAGGGGCATCAAACCCTTTTGTATAAGATTGGGGTACTGATCGTAGCATATGAGGGAGCCAGCCCCAGCGGTCCAGAAGAGAACTGTTGGAATAGCTAATTCCTCAACCGCGGAAAGGGTGTAAAACATAAGGTAGTCGGCCACTATGCAAGTCACTGGGGTATAAAAAGCACTTACTTTATTGAGGATACTTTTGAATGGACCTAAACCATTTTCATGGACGGATTTGAGTAAAGATGCAATATCCTGGGTGGCATTGGGGTTTTCTGCCAGCGGAAGACCATCAGAAAAGGTTTCAAAGTGGAAGGAAGGGCGGTCGTCTAGGGCGTCAGAGCCCAGGGATCTAAGAAGGCGTTGGTGGTTGAACTCGGTGTTGACAAAGGTGATAAAGAAGCCTTTGGAATGGAGGATTTTTGCAACTTTTAGCATTGGGTTAATGTGACCTTGTGCTGGGGCGGGTATGCACACCACATGTGGCTTGTTGACTTGTGTCGAATCCATATGGACATTAAAATTTGAAAGGTGTAATACTGCTTTTATAAGCCACAATGTGACCCATAACTCCAAAAATAAAGAAGAAATTCATGTGGCTGAAGTACAAGTATGCTAAAATAGCCACTATTATTTTGTAGCTAAAACCATTGCAAATTGAACTTCTGTAGCTAAAATTTGTAGCATATGTATTAGCTATAAGAATTCTAACTATAGACCAAAACCTTAGCAAATTCGTAGCAACATGGTTTTTGCTACAGATAAGTCAAAGACTTAGTGTTGGTAATTTATGTGTTATCAATATGATTTTAGTGTTATTAGAATAACTTAATGATTTAATTAATATTATTAGTTATTAATGTGCTAGGAGATGTGGAAATGCAGCTGTACAGGCTCCTCTATATCTAATTAGTGTTTCGTTTTTTTTGTTGAGCAATATATCAATAAATAGGCTGGCTTTATTACTAATTACTTAACACCTCGGTTTTTTCCAACTAAAGTTTAAATGTTTTCATACGAATTATTAGAGATGACGGGGCACCCATATGGGTAGGGTGTTTGGCTTCCAAACCACTTGGTAACATCATCCCATCCCATGTGGGTAAGGTGTGTGGCTTCATTCCATGGCAAAGGCTCACCACACAACATTGATTCATTGTTGGCCATTGAAGAATTAAATGAATTAATAAAGTTTCAGAGTACTTGTGGGTAGGTGCTGCCAGTAATTTTGTGGTTTGTGACAAATTAAGGGTAGAAAGAGATGGCCGTACAGGATTGACCGATGCTTGAGTAATACCCATAAGTGCACCTTCCCCTTGTATAATGACGTCGTTGTTTGACTTTTATAAAGTTTATTTGTTGAATGAGTTAAAAGATTTTCTTGTATAAGTTAAAGAATTCATATTGTATTTTGAAACATATTTGAATTAAAATTTCATCTTAACGAGTTTGGTTTTGCATTTAAAGGATGGTTTTAATTTAACATTTAAAACAAGAGAAAATGTCATAAAATAGCAACCAAGTTTTAAAAGTATTCCAATTAGATCACTTATGCAAATTTTCCCCAAATTGGATCAATAAATCTTCAAATCGAGTCTCACCGATTTCTTTGTGCATCGAGAAATAAATTGAGGATAAGATGTGGGGGTCAGAATTTGCAATATTTATAGTTAAATTTATAAAATTAAAAAAAAACGTTTATATTAAAATTTAAAAATAAAAAATAAAATTCATGTCACCACTCAACGTCAACATAAGAAAAAATAAAAAGATTTCCTATGTGAAACAAAAAAAGAAAAGGCTAAAAAACATGTTAAAACCTTTAATTTAATAAAATATGTAAGTTGAGTGACTTTATTAGAACACTTTTTAAATTTAAGTGACATAATTGAAACACTTTTTTAACTTAGTTATTATTCAATGAAATTTCTTAAAACAAATATAAATCCTTACTTTGTTGGAGGTGTTGACCAAGATTCAACCTAAATGTTCTACTAGGATAATAACTCGTGTTACACACGGGTGGAAAACATATCAAGAAACAATATAAACTGTAAAAAAACATATTCAATCAACACAAATATTTGACATAAGTTTTTTACCAGCAGATATTACAAAAGATGTTAAACTATGTTTATAAGATAAAAAGAAAATACTTTATAAATAAATAATTCAGTAAATAAGGAATAATATAACATAAATGAACCATTATACCTAAAAAAAAATAAAAAAAACACATTAGTAACAGATTTTGTAATATTATTTGAAGACTAAGCTTACAAATACATACCAGGTTTAAACTTACACTACTACAAAAAGAGGTATTTGCTACGTCCAAATCTGTAGCAAATTTGTAGCAAACCAAGGTTTGCTACGGGATTTGTCATGGATTTGGTCCGTATGTACAAGTCTTGTAGCTAACTTATTCGCTACGAGTTTTTGCTACGGAATCGGAATTTTGCTACGATCTTAGCTATCAAAAGAGACGTCGTTATTTAAGTTACATTAGCTACAGATTTTGCTACAAAATTGTTGGCTACGGATTGTTAGCTACGAATTATTAGTTACAAAATTTTGCTACGTTTTTTAGCTACGAAATTTTGCTACGATTATATAACTACGTAATTTTGCTACGAAATTTTTTAGCTACGGAGTTTGCTACCGACTTCAACAACTTTGGCTACGGGAATTGGCTATGGTTTTTGCTATAAAATTTAGCTACAAATTTTGATTGAGTTTGTTACGAATGTAGCTACAGAAATTCTCATGCTTTCGCTACGGATTGATCAAGGTTTTCGCTATGGATTTAGCTATAGATTTTGTATGGAATTTTTCAATATTTTTTATATTCTTTTCCACTTTTCCCTATAAACAATATATTCAAATTTTATAAAATACCATGCTAAAGATAAAAATTCAAACCAAATAACATAAACTATCCAAAGGTAATACAATAAAATCTAAAATTTAGTTTTGCAACATAAACTTATATATCTTAAATTGGTGAAAAATTTTCTAACTGGTTTCATGGCAATAGCTAAGGTTTCTTATTCATTTGAGCATATAATTTCTTATTTCTTCAATTTTCTGCAATATAGCATTTTTTTTTCTGTTTTTCGTTCCAACTCCACTCTTTATACTCATTCCAACTCAGCTATCTTTTCCACCAACTAATACACCTACAATTGTTAAATTCACACACCATTATTAGGAGCACATCAATGTTCAATATTTATACAAAATTAAAAAAGCTTCTTATATATAAAAAAAAACTTACTAGTTTGTAAATGTGTATGACCTTGTAAGTTAGCTATTTAGTTTAGTATAAAGACCAATATAATATATAATATTCTACATTCTGGTCCGCTTTTATACAGTCGGTTACTACCGGTTGTATCCATTCAAGTTTTTAACAAACCAATGAAATCCATGAATCCCCGTTTCATACCCGGACCTACCAATGTGTAACTGGTCCGGTTCTGGGTTGTACCCGAAGCACACTCCTGATTGGGGTGAAAATAAGACTAAAATCTACGGCTTTTTTCCTCGAAGAGAATACAACCTAATTGCTATTAAAGAAGAGCTAAGGGCTATGGTCTCACCTTTCCTAGTCTCATATAAAAGAATACTAACCAATACTAATATGTGAAATAGCTTAGGCGCCGTGGACTCTGTTGCTTACCATAGACTCACCTTATAATTAAGTCACCCTATACAAACTACATTATATTACATATATTAGAAATCTAAAAGATAAACATATATATCCGAAACTATAAAACATAACTAAGCAACATTTAAAATTAGTCGTACCTTTAAATCAAACAACAAACGCACGTCGTGAAGTTGGAGTGACTCGTAGAAGGTACACCTGAAAAGAACAGCAAAACAGAAGAACCATGTGTCATTTTACTAATATTGAACTAGATGATGGGAGATCTAATATTTAAGTTTGTGACTTAGACAAACATAAAAAACATACTATGTAAGCTGCTATATCCTATATAACGAATCAATATAGCCAAACCGGTTAATCTAAACTGCTATATCAAAAAAGTCGTGCAGCATATTCAAAGAAACCTACCAATTCAACAAGTTTAAACAACCAAAAAGTTAAAGTATGCTAATATTAAGAAACCTGATGAGGAAAATAATTTTAAGGTTGCCACTTAAATTAAGTAAAAAACATAGCATAGAAATCATAGACATATTACGAATGGGTGGTTGTGTAATTTACAGATGTGGATTCAACCCATATAAATGGCAAATGAAAGAAATTATCTTTGATTGAGGAGTCCGATTGGGGCTGTATTCTTTTAGTCAGATGAGGAGAAAATGCGAGGGGAAAATTCTAATTAATTCGATTAGTGCTCGGTTAAAGCTTCATCTTCATTCCAGATGAAGGATGACTAAGGAGAGAATGAGAGGTGAAGAAGTAAGAATGGGCGGTTAGGGTTTTTTTATCAGAGAAGAAGAATGAGCGGGCTCAATTAATTTGAGCGGTCAAATATATTTTATTTGGGCGGTCCCTGAATGAGACTTCAAGTCTGCTAATCAGACCTCGATTCTGCTGAAACTGTAACAGACTTAAAGTCTGCTGAATAGTATCAACTTGATACTTATGCATGCCTATTATGAATATAGGATAATAGCATACTGAAGCCAAGGAGGTTGATATTTCCTACTGATAATATAAGGTGAACACGTTAACCTTTTACTGTCTGAACTGATTTTACTATTGTAATAGACTGGTTGTTTATTATAAAGAGTCTGATAAATGTTTGCATGAGATATAATCTCTAAAAATCGTTATAATACAAAATAGATAATAAAAAGCAACTCAGACCGAATACACATGTCTGGATCCAAACATAACTTATAATTGGCATACAAAACCAAGTCAGTCATAACCGGTTCTCCAACAAGGTCACATAGCCTAAGGGAAGGTTGTCTCCAAACAGGGGCTATGTACTCGGGGAACCTTTGAATTATGTGTGTAGGGAAGTGGTACAAATACCGGTAATGGACAGGCATTCCAGCTGAGATTGTGAAACAGAAAACTATGTTTGTATTTAACGACTATTATAAATGATTTATCGGGTCAACGTTTCACCAGCATATAGCTGACGTGTTTTTCCCACCCTTGCAGGTAACTAGATGATAATAGATGATATACAAAGATTGGAGTCATAGAAGATTGCTCGAGATGGCTCATTTTTGAATATTACAAATCCTTGTATTATTAATATCACGGTTTTGTAGAAACTGAAACTCGGTTGTTTAAATTCCGAGTAGTTTTGATAATGTAAATTATTATTTTAATATTTAAAGACTTCTGCTAAAATAAACCCGCTACTCTGATAGATTTACAAAACATGTACCAACTGATGGTCAAACTCCTAGGCCCTGGATTGGGGTGTGACAGGTTGGTATCAGAGCCATCGGTTTCAACGAATTAGGTAGTAAAATTAGTACCTAAGCTTTAACCAATTATCTGATAAGTAGGGATAAGTTATGATTGGTATTCTGCCTATCCCTAAGTTATTATATATACAGATGTCTTACAATAACTACTACGGACAAAAACGTCGGGTCGCAAGGCGATCTAATCCTGCCCCCAATGCTGAGCCATCTGACCGAGTTAGCACAAATTTTGGTCCTAAGTGGCCAACTGTTTTGGTAAATCCGACTGAACCGGTGCATGTGAATCCGGCTGATCTGAATCCGATGAATCCAAATCAGTTACACTCTGATGATCAAATCGATCCTTACTTGGCTTACGGAAGCCAACCAATTTATGCTCCGGGAAGCCCAAAAATGCCAATCAAAATATCCAGCGACACTTCTGAAAGTGTTCCAATGACCGGTACCCCCGAACTATTATCCATATGATATGGAAGTTCAAAGTAGAGTCAAACAAGAAACCAGTACTGAATCTTCGAGTTGGATGAACTGTCATTCAAACCAGAGTTTATGGCATTTTGGATCACCCCCACCAGAATGTCTGAACAAAGAGAAACCCAAGTCAGACAAGGGAGTCAAGCTGATAAAGCGAAGACCCCTGAAAATAATAATTCACTTACTGAAGAATATATTGGAGGAATAAGTGATATGATAAAAGAAACGGTCTCCCCATTAATCAAAGAAGCTGTAACTCCTCTAATAAAGATGGTACAAAACCATACGGCTAATTCTAAAAGTTTAGCCAAGTCAAAATCAGTAAAACAAACACAACCAAGCCATAGCGTATCAGTACATTCAAAAATAAAAGAAACTGAAAACACAAAATATGAAGAAGAAAAGAAACAAGAAAGTTCAACTGCTGAGCACGTCCCGAGTAAAACAAAAAGAGTAAAGGTTAGCACGGGATGTACCTTCAAAGATTTTCAAGTATATAAACCAAAAGAATTCTACGGGAATAAAGGGGCAATAACAACGCTTCGCTGGATTGAGGAAATGGAATCGATTGTGATTATAAGTAAATGCACGGAGGAAGAAAGCATTCAGTACTCTTCTCAAATGTTCAAAGGAGAGGCGTTAGAGTGGTGGAATACACTGATCGAGATCAAGGGATGGAGTAATATGTACAATTTGGAGTGGAAAACTTCCAAAGAACTGGTTAAACAAAGGTTCTGCCCGATACATGAAGTTGATCAAATTCAGACCAAGCTATGGAATCATAAGGTCATCGGCACTAATCTAAAGGAATACAATACGAAGTTCCTTGAATACTGTAGACTGGTACCGCATCTAGTTACACCGGAGTACAATAAAGTAACCAAATATATTTATGGGTTGCCAAAAGAAATTCGTGATCATGTAAGATCACACCTGCCTGCTAGTATTGAATTAGCAGGATATCTGATGGAAAGTATGATCCGAAATAAAGATGAAGAGAAAAAGATGGTGGTTGAAAGGAAGAAAGAGAATAATGGTAGACAGAAGTTTGGAAGAGGTAGAGAAGGGTCAAGTGTGTTTAATCGACCGCTGTGTAAGAATTGTGGTAAAAAGCATGATGGGAAATGTTTGAAACCCACCTCCAAAGTTGATGTCCGCAAGTTTGATCCATACTCAACTTGTAACTTTTGTAAACGACCAGGACACAAGGAGGAGGATTGTAGGAAAAAGTTGATTGTGTGTTTTGAGTGTGGTAAGAAGAGACACTTTAGTACGGAATGCACTAAAAGGAAACCGGCAGTTGGAGGCGCCAGTGGTAGTGGTGCCAGGAATGAAGTCAAGAGAGGAAATGCCCGTGCATTCATGCTTAACACTCAGAAGGCGGGAGAATTACCATACGTGGTTACTGGTATGTTTCCTATTAATAATGTTTACGCCAGGGTTTTATTTGACTCAGGAGCCAATCAAAGTTTCATAGATTATAAGTTTTGTAGTCTACTGAATGAACCTCTGGCTAAGTTAAGTAAGCAATATGAAGTAGAAACGGCAAACGGATCATTGATCAAAATATCTGAGGTATTAAGTTATATTACCTTAGCCGGATATGAAATGCCAGTGCTATTGTTACCAATGGAATTAGCTGGATTTGATATTATTTTAGGGATGGACTGGTTAGCCGTCAACCAAGCCCGAATATTATGGGACGAAAAGGCTATTGAAATTTTAACTCCAAACAATAAAATGATTCGTATAGCTGGTGATAAAGAATCTGGTAAAATAGAAATCATTTCAAAAATAAAAGCTAGTCATTGTTTGGGAAAAGGTTGCTTAGCATTTATGGCCTATGTAACCAAGGAGCCCGAGCCTAAGAAACTAGAAGAGGTAACAATTGTTGCTGAATTCAAGGAAGTATTTCCTGATGAGTTGCCTGGAATTCCGCCCGATCGAGAAGTTGAGTTTAGAATCGATTTAGTTTCAGGAACAGCTCTGATTGCTAAATCACCTTACCGATTAGCACCAACTGAAATGAAAGAGTTGGAAAAACAATTAGATGAGTTGTTGGAGAAGGGATTTATACGACCAAGTTCTTCCCCCTGGGGAGCTCCAATATTGTTCGTTAAGAAGAAAGACGGATCAATGAGGATGTGTATTGATTACCGAGAATTGAATAAAGTCACGATTAGGAATCGATATCCGCTCCCGAGGATTGATGATCTTTTCGATCAATTACAAGGTGCAAGTTGTTTTTCCAAGATTGATCTTAGATCCGGGTATCATCAACTGAAGGTTCAGGAAGAAGATATTTCCAAGACTGCATTCAGAACCCGATACGGACATTATGAGTTCACTATTATGCCTTTTAGGCTCACTAATGCTCCGGCAGCGTTTATGGATATGATGAATCGAATCTGTAAACCTTATTTGGATAAGTTTGTTATTGTCTTTATTGATGACATTCTTATCTATTCAAAGACAAGAGAAGATCATCAAGCCCATTTAAGAACTATATTGGAAACGTTAAGAAAAGAGAAGTTGTATGCTAAATTTTCGAAGTGTGAGTTCTGGTTGTCCGAAGTGCAATTTCTTGGGCATATTGTTAATGAGAAGGGTATTCAAGTTGATCCAGCAAAGATTGAAGCCATTACCAAATGGGAGAAACCCAAGACTCCGACTCAAGTAAGAAGTTTTCTGGGGTTAGCAGGTTATTATAAAAGGTTTATCCAGAATTTCTCAAGAATAGTGGTTCCATTAACTTCACTTACCCGCAAATCTGTTAAATTTGAATGAGGACCGAAGCAAGAAGAGGCATTTGAAACTCTTAAACAAAAACTAACAAATGCACCAGTCTTAGCCTTGCCTGAAGGACAAGATAACTTCATTGTATATTGTGATGCTTCGCATACAGGAATGGGATGTGTTTTGATGCAAGGGAAGAAGGTAACCTACCTACTAGCCAACCTACCTATATTTTCACATCAACCCAACCCGAAACCACAACCATAGAACAACCCGAAACCCTACCTTGAACCTTAACCACTCCTTTCTCTACCCAAACCATAACCTTACCCTTACAAACCACTACACAGCCTACCCAATCCAATGTTCCTCCCGTAACCACTAAATCCTTATTCTTTGCCCAAACCCTTGTCTGGTGGAAAGTATAAAAAGTCTTCAGTGCTTGCTGACCCTATCCTCGATAGGATCATCGCACTGGAAGAATCAAACGCCAAGAGAACATGACGAGAATGAGTATTGCTAGAGGATGTGTAGAACTAAAAGAATAAGGAGGTGGAGGATGCAAAGGATAAAAGCCGCGTTAATGGCAAGGGTGGCTAAGCTAGAGGAGGAAAGAGAGTTGGATAGGAGTTTGATTGAAAGCCAGAAGTCGTGGATTGAAACCAAAATCGAGCTAACGGTTAACAGAAGCTGATGACAGATCAATCCCTTTCATTAGCTCGTTAATATGAGGAGGGTTCAAGGGTGGAGTCCAGGGTCTCGCATTTGGAAAGAGACTTGCTTCCGTCTTCTCGTCTTAAGGCCAAACTGAAGGATGATTTGGAGAAGGCAACGGACAAGGCATTTCAGTATACGGAAAAGCTGGAGGCTATGATCGGGTTGGTAGAAGGAGATCAAGGGGCGACACGGAATTTCAGGATTCTCATCGCTGAGAATACTGAATTCAAATCGGAGATTGAATTTTGAAGACAAAGTTGACCAAGCAAGAACATCTAAATGAAGCTCAGTTGAACTTGAACGAGGAGATGGCCAACAAGTATCTAGCAGCCTTGAAGATTATAAACTTAACAGATGAAGACATCGAGAATCTCGAAGATCGGGCAGATGCTGTATTCGGGAGTTGGGTGAATCCCAGTGGAGGAAAAAGGAATAAAGGATAGCATACTTCAGTTGGTCCTAGTGGTGATAGCGGTGTAGAAGTGATGGTGACCACTGGTGGTGAAGCCACAGTTGGTGTGATTGTTCATTTTGGCAGTGTTGGTGGACCTAACATTTTTAGCACTCCGGTTATTGGAGGTTCTGAGGCTAGAAACGTGGAAGAGACTAAGGAGGAGGAAGAAGATAACGATGAGCACGATATGCACGATAGATTCGATGAAGAATCCGATGATGATGATGATGATGATGAAGGTTGAAATGTGGAAGAGACTGAGGAGGAGGAAGAAGATGACGATGAGGACGATATGCACGATAGCTTCGACGAAGAATCCAATGATGATGATGATGATGGTGGTGGTGGAAATGGTGGTGATGGAGGAGATGGCGGTGCTGGTATAGGTGGTGGCAGTGGAGCGGATACACAAACCGCTCCATATGACGACGTGCCACATGATGATGCCTCTATTACTGAGGCAGCTAAAGGAGTCAAGGATAGAGATGCTACGTTGGAGGACGAACTTAACTCTTCATTTACTGTTGATGAAATTGCACGTACCCGATCGCCAGCTGAAGAAACAACAAGGCTCTCTGACATAGATGATGACATTAATTACTCGCCACACCCTAACACACTAGTTCAGGAGATGAAAGATCCGGCTCCTGAAGCGAAAGCAGTGATTGCTCTAGCCGCCGATACCTCACACGTGCCAAAGATGATGAAGAGAAAATGGCACTGTGTAAGCAACCATGCGAGTGCTCATTGCCAAAACTATCCTTATCATGACAACTCGCTGATTGTGAACGCCAAGTTTCATATTGAGAGCAAGTCGTGGGCTATTCGAAGGGTAAACGGAGACCTCACCTACATGCATCACACTGAGATGAAAACTCTGTCTGAATTGTATATGAATTACTTCAGACGAGCTATAGGTGATGGAGTATGAGAAAATAGGATGGAGGGTTGGTTCAAGAGACACATGAATAGAGAATCAAGAGTCGACTATTCCAACTTGCTGCTAAATAAGGGACGAGCATTCAAGCATCCCACTAAGATCGACCCAATAACAGGCAAACAACAAAAAGCTTGGAGATTCAAGATGCCTAGTGAAGGTCAAGAAGTCTATCATGGAGAATCATTTTAGCCCAATCTACTCCATGACTTCCTATGCTGGCCGAGAGTTCGACAATAGCACGGGCGAAGTCGTGATTCAGTGCCGAACCATGCATCCTTTGCGTGTATTCGATGAGCACGAACTGATGGGTCTCAACAAAGAAGACATTTTGAAGTTGTATCGGTCTCCTTTGCCTACACTTGAAGATCATGAAAAGCAAAACATAGACAAGATAGTTGAAACGTTCAACAAGTTTGTTCGAAGACTTGCTGATCATGATCAACTACAAGAAGATGGAAAATACTAAAGACTAGAGGGAGATTGTTATGCCCTATTTTGTATATGAAGTTTCCCATTTAAAACCGGACATAGAAAAGAAGGAACACCTATATCTTCAAAACTTAAGTTTAGTCTTGTCGGAATACGATCCAAAAGCAACCGCCAACTCAAAATATTAACCTTCCTAGGCATATATTTCTTCCATCTCATAACAAAAGTGGTTCCCATCAACTCTCGCCGATCCATGTGCAATCTAATACCTTTAACCGAAAAGGTATCATCCTGTTCGAAATCCCGAATCCACTTATCATCGGCGTCGTTAAATGAAACATTTGAAAGAAAATATTCTATCTCATTTCATTAAGCAACCTCTACCCCCCCCCCCCCCCCCCTCCTGGACATCGACTCCAATTCCACACCCAACTCGAATTAACCAGCCTCACATTTAGCAAGCAATCTTTTTTAACCTCCATATTGAATAATCTTGGAAAACGAGAGCTTAAACTAGAATCTCCAACTCAAACATCTTCCAAAACTTGGTATTATTCCCATTCCCAACCTTTTTTTTGTAATTATTGAAAAAAGAATAATCTCATCATCATTAAGATTGTTTATCGCCTTGGCAATTCGAGGCCAAATAACATTCCCTTTAATCCGATGAGACAAACCAACTTTGTCAATCTTATCACAATAAACGGCTTTAAGAACCTTCACCCGCAACGAATTAGAATTGTTTGTGAATCTCCGTATCCACATGGATAACAAGACTAAATTGAAACTCTTCAAACATCCAATACCAAAGCCCCCACGTTGCATTGTCAGCTATGACCGTCTCCCACCACACCCAAGACAATTTACGGCTATCATCCCCCCCCCCCCCCCCCAAACTCCAAATGGCATAAGGAACATAGATAACTAATATATCCCCATCAAACCAAGAACATAGAGATTGAAATCGATCTCCTTCCTATAGACAAGAGATTAGCTTTCCATTTAGAAAGTTTTTCTTTTAACTTCACAATTGAAACATTCCAACATTTAGAAAGTTTTTCTTTTAATTTCTATTTCATGCTTTAAGTAGTTATTGAAACCGAAATTTGAAAACATGTCGGCCTATTTATATAGGTAGGGATTGATGTTCCGTTGTTAAATTTAAAATTTTATAAATAGTTAGGTTGGCCTTAAGCCCATTTGTTTCGAATTAGACTAACTAATATGTGCTTATGCCATCAAAAAACGTTTTCTGTAGGTTTGAAGATATGCACATTCGTTAGCAATATTCTGGACTTCATCTTCGTTAATGGATTTACGATGTCTTTATGCATAACTATGCCATGTAAAACTTTCTAACCATTTAAACTGTAATGTGTTAAATGTGATCTAGCGCAACGAGCATTAGTATTGTTTCTATGAATCGGTGGCTTTTATCTACTCTATCTATGCGATTTGATCCAGGATTTATATTTATACAAATGGCCTAAAATTGAAATTGGTTTGAGTTAGCCACCTCTACTATAGAGAACAAAACAGTAAACATGATACAACCAACAAAAACAACAAACGTTAGGCCATTACGTATACTTGAAATTAAAATCCACCCCAACAATAAATATAACCCATCTCGGTCGAAACAAAAAACTGTAGCCAAAATGACGTTCAAACTGACAACCATAGTCAAATGTCAATATAGTTAGTCACAAAAAATAAAATAGCAAAATTATTAAAAACAAAAACCTAAATGAACCCCATTAACACGGGGCCAAAAACTAGTAATATATAATTACAATGAGATTCTAAATATATAGATAATATCTCACTAAGTAATACGCGATATTCGTGAATCAAAATGTTATATAAAATGGCATTATTCCTATTAATCTTGATTTGGGGTTAAAGATTGGGCATCTTCATAGAATAGTAACCAACTTTTAAAAGTGTTCTAATTAGGTCACTTAACTAAAAAAAGTGTTTCAATTAGGTCACTCAACTTTCTTGTTTGATTAAATTAAAGGTTTTAACATATTTTTTTAGCCTTTTTTCTTTTTTGTTTCACATATGAAATCTTTATATCTTTTTTTTTAAGTTGACGCTGAGTGGCGACGTAAATTTTATTTTTTATTTTTAAAATTTTAATATAATTAATGTTTTTATAATTTTTTTAAATTTAACTACATATATATATATATATATATATATTGCAAATTCCGACCCCCACATCTTATCCTCCATTTCTTTCTTGACGCATAAAAAATCGTTGAGACTTGATTTGAATATTTACTGACCCGATTTGAGAAAAATATGTATCAGTGACCTAATTAAAACACTTTTAAAAATTGGTTATTATTCTATGCGATTTTCCCTTAAAGATTCAGTCATCAAACTTCTAATTAGGGAAACATGAAGCTCAACATGTAAATGACAAAATGAGAAGCTATAAATGTGCAAATTAAATGTGTTAGATGTCAAAATTAGTGAGAAAGCAGCCCAACCCAAATTCTTGTCTCTGTCTTTAACTATTTTGAGAAAACTTTGCCCAACCCATATAGTGAAAACTTTGCAGGTGTGTGTTGTAGAAATCGCTAGTCGAGCAGTGAAGTAGAGACTAGCGATTAATAGGTTAAGTTGGATTTGAATTAATATGTACATTCTCTAATACACGCGCGCGCGCACACACACACACACCAAATTTTGTATTTATAATTTTTCAATTTTGACCAGTTTTGACCAAATAGCGATTAACACCTAAGTGCGATTTTAGTCATAACCACAAACATTAATAAGATATGTTAGGTTAAAAAAAGGTGTTTAATTTATAAATTATCTTTTGCTACAAAAATCTACTCAAAAACACTGATAAAATTCAAGTAATATTTCACAGTACTTACTTTTAAATGGCAAACTCACACGTCCCTAAAGCTGCGTATAATAGAACTCTTGAAGGGACATCATTTCAACACCTTGGTATCATTAAACTACATGTCTTTTGATAAATTATATGATACTGACAGAGCTCAAATGAAATTAAATTCTAAAGTTTATTTCGGAATTAGCGTATGAAATTGGATTCTTGAATCTAGTAAATGTTCAAAGAGACTATCAAAATAACGGTATCAACAACACGATCCTGATATCACCCTTTCATTTTGAATAATATTGATTTAACCATCGGTGATGAATGCCTAGTAGATAACGGTACTACCAACACCATCCTAAACATCATAATTATCTTCATTTTGGTAGTATGTTATGTCATAGTATCCTACTAAAGCCCCCGAAAGAGCATGCGCTTATGATAGAGTACCAAAATTTTGATAAAGAAAATGTATTGTATCTTCAAATTACATCTGATAAATATGTTCAAATTAAAGACCATAATAAACAAAAGCCTTTACCAAGTAAAATATGTGAATTAAAATTTAAAAGTGATTAAAAATTTAGCATTTCTCCCTTTGTATAGATCCATACTAGGGATGAGCAAAAATCGGTATGGTACCGAAATCGGTACCGATTTGATACCGTCGTTACCGAATCGGTACCAAGGTTTTGAGTTTTCGGGACTGGTACGGTACGGTACCGATATTTCCCAAATTTTACCTTAAATACCGGTACCGGTACCGAACTGAATATTTCGGTACTGGTACCTGTACCAAAAATTTGCGATTTTCAGGATCGGGATTTTTGGTACCGGTACCGAGCTCATCCCTAGATTATACCATCACAATGATTGAATCCTAGTGATGAAACAAAAATTGGAGGTCTTTTGTAAAATTAACCAGTACTAAGCACACAAAATAAAGTTGATCTTTAAGAACTGGTGGCATAAGTAGATAAACATATTCAACTAAAACAATTTATAAATTATTTTGGGAGATGTTTGTAGTAGTTGAATCACTTTCTCCAAATTAACCACAGATGAACCGGAGGGAAAACTGCATGCCTCCTCAGCCTTGTTCTTAACATCAATAGCATTCTTTCTCATCTCTTTTCCCTTTTCTCCATTCATCAACGCGATCACTAACTTCGAAACTTCATCACTCTTAACATTGTCATCGATCTCCATGGCAATCCTCCACTTATTGCAACTCCACCAGCAATTCGGTTGTTGATCAGCAAAAAATGGCCAACAAATCATTGGGACTCCATAAGAAATACTTTCGATTGTCGAATTCCATCCACTATGCGTTAAAAACCCTCCTATTGACGGGTGACTTAAAACTTGTTCTTGTGGGCACCAACTAGCCAACATCCCTCTATTGTTAGTCTGTTCCAAAAACTCCGGCGGAAGAACAGCAGAACCACCAATCACAAGGTCAGGTCGTATTATCCACAAGAACGAACAATTGCTCTTAGCTAGTCCCCAACAAAATTCAACTAGCTGTGGAGGAGTCACTACAGTGACGCTACCAAAATTTACATAAATTACTGATAACGGCTCTTTGCCATCTAACCATTTTAAGCATTCAGGCTCTTCAACCCAAAGATTTGATTTGATCGAATCTAGTGACTTATTAGCAATTTTGCTCTGGAGCAGATGCAAGGGGCCTATACCATAGCGCAATGGAAAGAATTTAGATAGCGCGTCTAGAATATCGCCTTCTAGCTCATCGAAAGTGTTAAAAATAATGGCCGATGCTCTAATCGCTCTCTGTATTGCCCAATCCGAAAATTCAACCATAAACTCGTCACCGGGATGGACCATTCTAACAAAAGGTGGAATGTCTTTTAGACGTATACCAGGCATGGTAGGGATAAAATCCACAGCCATGTCCAGATACCCATTTACCAAATCACTTTGATCTGCATGCACAAAGAAATTTATTTTCAAGTTTCAATCAATCATACTCAGTGGAAAATTCAACCAATAGCAAAGCTATAAGTAGGGTCTGGGAAGCGTTGGATGTGGGCACAGTGTACCTCTATCCAATATAAGAGAGAGGTGGCTTTCAGAGAGACCCTAAGCTCTAAAAATCATAGTATGAGAAAATATAAAAGGCAATTAAAGTTCAACAGTAATATAATTAATAATAACATTTAGTAATAATAATGATAATAATATATAGAAATTTGTTTTCAAGTTTGCCCCATAATTAGTTATGGCCTTGTTTCCGGCCCTTGTAAGCTCCGTGAAGGACTCTGGTGTAGTATTATTAATAGTAGATGAAATTGTTTTCAGGTTTTTCTTTTTTTTTCTTTTAAAGTCGCTCAACATCTTTTTGCGCATTAAGGGGTGTTTGGGATTGCTTATTGTATCTGCTTCTGACTTATAACTTATAGGGTGTTTGGGAAAATTAAACCTTGTAAGTATATAAATCATAAGTTACAACTTTGTAGCTTATAACGTATACCTGACATATACCTTAAATAGGTGATAAGGAGGTAAAATAAGGATTCCAAACACCCACTAAATTCTCTAGTTATAAATTTGAACAAAAGCTTGAAGAAAAAAATTAAACTTGAAACTGGTATATCCGAGTTCCGCTCACATGGCTGTTCTTTTCTTAGAGCATTCTCATTCCACTCCCTATCTCCAAACGAAAAATTACACTAAAACTCACTTTATTTTCTTTCTCCATCTCAATTAAATAATACATTTTATACCTTTTATCATTATCTTTTCTCTTTCCTTCACTAACAACCACTTTCAAAATATATTAAAAAATTATAGGGAATGAATAGTAAATTTTCAAATATACAGAAAAATCACTATTTTTTCTAAAATATAAAAACTCTTCACTCACAACATCTTGAATCACTCTCTAAATTATAAAAACACCCCTTACATAATATGAGGGGTTAGATGAGAATGCTCTTCTTACATAAGTTTAATGGATAGAAGCTTTTATATATAAAAAAGTTATTAAGTGGCTTTTATAACAGAAAATAGAATGTATATTGTATGCATTTAATTAAAAAAAAAATACTTTTTTTAAAGCAAACAATAATTTTACTACATGAGTTTCCGTAATAGATATTTTTTCCTACGTCAGGGAAAATATAATAGACAAATTACCTTTAAGAGGCATCAAACCCTTTTGTATAAGATTAGGGTACTCCAAATAACATATGAGGGAACCAGCCCCCGCAGTCCAGAAAAGAATTGATGGAACACCTAATTCCTCAGCCGCAGAAAGGGTGAAAGTCATAAGGTAGTCAGCCAATATGCAAGTCACTGGGGAATAAAGAGCACTCACTTTGGCTATGACACTTTTAAATGGACCCAAACCATTTTCATTGAGAGATTTTAGTATAATGGGAGTAGGTTGGGTGGCATCAGGGTTTTCGGGTGGGGGAAGACCGTCAGGGATAGATTCGAAGTGGAAGGAAGGGAAGTCGTTTAGAGCGTCAGAGCCTAGAGATTTAAGAAGGCGTCGGTGGTTGAACTCGGTGTTAACAAAGGTGACAAAGAAGCCTTTGGAATGGAGGATTTTAGCGAGTTTTAGCATTGGGTTAATGTGACCTTGTGCCGCGGCTGGCATGCACACCACATGTGGCTTGTTTTCTTGTGTTGAACTCATGGAACCAGGAACTCACACACACACAAAAACCAAGTACACCAAATTTCAAAACATGTATTACTGTTTTTTATAAGGCATGAGTGAAGAGTGTAGCGTTCCAAAATAATGAAGAGATAAATAATTGATTAAAATATCAATCAATTATTAAATTATTAAAAAAGTGGCCTATAACTCAATTATGAGAGACGTCAAAGTTTGAAGGACTAGTTTTTGTCCATTTGTTGACAGATTCAGCATTAGTACTTTTGGAATTGTCCCCCCATGTGGAAAATCATTATAACTATTAGGGAAAATTCTTAAAAGGGAAAATTTCAAAAATAAGTATTTGTAAAAATAAATTTCTAATTTTAGGTATCATTTGCAAAAGTTCTAAAAATAGATATTATAAACTAGTCGTGACGATTTGTTTATAAAACCCAATCCGAACTTGTCATGTGTCCTTAAACTAACCGTAACAAGCATGTTCACTAATCAATTACTCGTCACGACTAAATAAGTTTCATGCCTCGTAATCAACACCAACAAGTAATTCATAAGTCTTTTAGTCGCGACGAGTAAATCATGAGGTTTAAGCTAGTTGCAACGAGTAGATTATAAGGTTAAACTAGTCGTGACGCGTTGACTACCAATAAACTACTCGTGTAGGGAATGTAAAACCGAGTAAACTATTCGTCGCGACAAAAGGACTTTTAAATAACTCGTGGGCGTTGATTACGAGGCATGAAACTTATTTAGTCGTGATGAGTAAACGATTGGTGAACGTGCTCGTTACGGTTAGTTTAAGGACACTTGGCAATGTTTAATTGGTTCTACAAACTACTCGTCACGGCTAGTTTATAATACCTATTTCTGGAATTTTTTTCAAATGATATCTAAAACTAGAAATTTATTTTCAAAAATGCATATTTTGGGAATTTTCCTCATTTTTAAAATAGTCTATTTGATGATTTGATGAGATTCTC
>NW_027501212.1:0-60068 GCF_021521415.1 Bidens hawaiensis | reverse complement strand
GAACTCGGATCTAGGATCGATCTACAACATGTATTAACTCTTGAAAGATCTAATGGACGGAAGTGGAGGGTTCGTTTCGATTAACTACAATCAATAAAGTAGGATGAACAATTTTATGTAATTGAAACACAATAGATAGATGTAGTAGCATGATATCATTAATCGAATGATTCTCATTAAGAACACTCATACATACATAAATACTCAAAAAGGAACGGTCACCCGGGTTGAGCTCTTCCACTGGGGCAAACTCTCAATACAATGAAATATCTCACAATACACACACGACCTAAATAAATAACCTAAATCATCTATTTATACTAGTCTTGTGTCTTGGTATTTACTCCACCGCCACTTGGATAAGACCGAAGGAATAAAATATAATATAATATTTCACCCGACAAATGCTTCAATTACTCGTTATAATATCATGTTTTCTTTCTATAATTTCTTATTATAAACGAGTAACGATTCGATGCGTCGGTCTAAAATATAATGTCAACAATCTGTCATGATGTTTAAATAAAATATTTTAAGTTATGCTCAAGCTGTAGCTGCTGTAGTTAAGAACATGCAACCTGAAAAGTCCGTGGGAAGCCATGTAAGGACCACTGAGAGGGCAGGGGATGAAGGTAAGAAAGCTGATGATGGGGAATGTGATTCGAGTGAGGTTCGATCTATGAAAGTTTATGAGAGAAAGAGAGACCGTGGTGGGTGTAACTATAAGTCGTTCAAAGGTTGTGACTCGCTAAAGCTAGCTGGTTTGGGGGATGTAATCGCTGCCCTCCAATGGTTAACCGCCATGTAATAGGTTATCCGAATTAGCGAGTGTCGTTTTGACCAAGGAGTGGGTTATGCTAACCAGTGATTCGGAGACTAAGCTACGTACTGGTGGGAGTCGGTAGAGCAGAGGAAGACTCGAGAAGCAATTAAGGCTATGAGGTGGGATGACCTGGGGGAGATGGTAACGGAACATTTTTGTGCTGATGTTGAAGTCGAAAGGGCTGAGATAAGGTTTTTGAATATGAAGGCGGGAAAGATGACACACCTCAAGTATACCACTGAGTTCAACCTCATGTCAAGGTTGGTTCCCAACATGGTTACTACCAAAACTAAAAGGATCAAGTGCTACAAAAAAGGACTGCCACAGAACGTCCACACCTTAGTCAGGACTAATAAACCTGCTACATTAGACTCTGCAGTTGAACTCGCTGAGAAGGTTATGATGAAAAAGAAGAAGTGGGTTGTTCATGCTAAGCGACCCGGTACCCAATCATGGAACCCAAGAGATAAGTGTAAAGCCCCGTTATCGGTAGCCCTACTTTGGTGTTGGATTTACTCATAAACATAGTTCTAATATCAGAGTTATTTAAAACATTCGCGGAAACATTAACTTCGATCATTCGTTACAAAACATTTATCATTTCCTTAAAACCGTAACATAAAACATCGTATTCAAAACATCATTTCTTCCATCTTCAGATGCCAGCCTTCCAATCCATGCCATGTGCCATCCTCATGCCAGCTCAATAAACATATATACCTGTGTGCATACTAAAAGTCAGCTACGCTAAGTGAGTTCTAGTTAATTAGGCAACATACAATACATTCACATACTTACTTATATACGTATCCGAAGATACATATTACATACTTAACCTGTTCATCGTTCTTCCATGCACATACTTTCATTCTTTCGTACATTCTTTCTTTAACATATACAATACACACGTAACTAACCTTACATTATAAAGAGCATTTCGCCCTACATACCTCGGATATTGTTAGGGTCTGGTACCCTCCATCCTCGGATATTATTAGGATCCGGTCACCCTCCATCCTCGGATATTATTAGAGTCTGGTCACCCTCCATTCTCGGATATTATTAGGGTCTGGTCACCCTCCATCCTCGGATATTATTATGGTCCGGTCTCCCTTTCGTCCATACAACCATACCATACTTTTCTATATATTCATAATTATAACTTTCATATATTCATAATTATAACTTTCATACATACACACATCATTTACACATCATATATAACAATCATATCTTCAAACTATCACCTGCGGTACATGCAATATCCGAAGATCGTTCACGCACCGTCAAGCATTCATTCATATCATACATATATCCATCATACATTATATATAGCATTCATACATTTATTTATAACCTGACATTACGTGCAATATCCGAAGATCGTTCACGTACCAACAAGTAATCATTTGTATCTATCACATATATCATATATAGCATACACTTACCACTTAAGGTAAGTGTATTAACTAACCACATCGAGTATACACACAGCCCCGAAAACATAACAAGGAAATGGAGCTAGAAACTCACCTGAACTCGGTTACTTCTTCTGCTAATGGTTATTCCTCTCTTGAGGTGTGCGTGACTATCTGTTTAATAGTTGAGATGTTAAACACTACTCGAGCCATTCTCATTGCTACTTAGTTAATCTTACACGTCTAAGCCGGTTTTACTTCATTGAATCATCACCGGCTAGTTAATCGTTATTTGCTAACCTTTAAAGGTATATTTCACCATTTATCAAAGTCCAAGGGCTATTATGTATTTATATCATTCTTTTCTAAGTCCAAGGACCACTTCTGTAATTCTGTCAATCTTCTGTTCGTTATCCAGCCCTTAACGAATGGGGTTCTCAAAGAATGAACTCATTCATTATAACGAACTGACTGTTATAACGAACTGGTCCTTGCACGAATTGGAACTTGTGACGAACTGGTCTTTAACGAACTGAACCCTTAACGAACTGGGTTTAGTTCGTCATTCCTTCCTTAACGAATTAACATAACGAATTGAGATTAGTTCATTAAGCTTCTGTTAACGAATCGGTTTAACGAATTGCCTCTAGTTTGTTATTTCAGCTTAACGAAAGCTCATAACGAATTACTTGCTAATTCGTTATGTCTCCGTTAACTAACTAAGGTTGGTTCGTTACGTTCCGGCTAACGAACTAGGGTTAGGTCAGAACATTCCCTGAGAAGATATAAACCTCGTACCACATTCTCCGGCGCCGCCTTTCCAGCGCCGCCATTGCCGGAATAACGGGATCTCGCCGGAAAAGCGAGATCTCGCTTGTTTCATCACCATTTTCACCATTTTACATTCGTTATCAACCCATCATCGAGACTCAACCCTTTTCTAGCATAAAGCTTGAATCTTTATGGCTAAAACGTTCAAAACTAGATCTATGGTTTAGTTTAAATGAGCCGTTCTTAACCGTGAGGACGTTAAGTCCATTTTAATCTTCAAGTTTGTAACTTTAAGATTTGTCTAGACCCGATCTATCATTCTACCAATTTTCATGTAAATCTGTTCATGAAAAGTAAACCTTTTTAACAAAAACGTACTGGTTTTTGTATGAAATCACTCGAGATGCTCAAATCCATATCAAACGAACTCCGATTTGAGTGATTCAAGCGGCCACGGAACCGTCTTTTCCCGATCTACAAACCCGTCAGCTCACCTTTTCCGGAAACCACCGCTACAGTCGCCGAAACAGCTGAACAGTCTCCGGAATCTTCATTTTGAGCTGCTGTCGTTTTACTGATAAAAACCGGACTACCCGACCTCTGATCGAAGATATTTTCGGTGGAAAACTTCATTTAAATGTCCGGAATACTCGGTTAAAATTTGAGACTGATCCGACGGCTAGATCTTCTGGAATCTTTGTGTCTTTGGATGTTTTTCACAAAAACGGGAATTGGGTTAAGTGTGTGTTTTGATGGTGTAGGCTATGGTGTGGAGATGTATGAAAATGGAAAGGATTAAGGTTTTAAGGGGTATTTATACTCCTCTAAGCCCATGGACCTTAGGCCCATCTTTCCTTTTTGGTCCATATTTAATTACATCTAATATATTAAATATTATTCATAGAAATTTTGGGATGTTACAATAAAAGACAGAAGGTGTGAGAGAACAAGTCATGTAAGACTTGCGGGAAGATGCAAGCTGGTGATTTCAAGTGGGGTACTGGTTCTGACGTGTTTCACAAGTGTGGAAAGTCCCATGGTGGAAAATGACGGTTGGGGTCAACACATGTTACAAATGTGGAAAGATGGGGCATTTTTCTCAGGATTGTTATCCAAAACCCGCGTGTTATATATGCGGCCAGACAGGTAACCTAGAAAAGGCTTGCATGGGGGTGAAGCTTGTGGAAGTGAGAAGAAGGATGCTGACCAGGCTAGGCCAAGGACTAGGGCCTACATGCTGACTCAGGAGCAAGCCAAACAAATCCATGATGTTGTGAAAGGTACGTTTCTAGTAAACGGTATTTCTGTTTCTGTGTTGAATGATTCTGGTGCCAATAGGAGTTTTGTAGCTACGACATTTAGTAAGTTAGCCAAAATAAAATGTTGGCGTGTGCCTAAAACTCTTATTGTAGAAATCGCTAGTGAAACTTCGGATACAATAATGAGAATGATTAAGGATTAGAGTTAGAGGGACGTGACTTCCCTGTTTCCCTGTATGTTACGACCTTAGGGGAGTTCGATGTGGTTTTGGGAATGGACTAGCTATCTGAGTTTGAAGCTCGGATAGTGTGTAAGAGTAGGTTATAAGATTAAAATCCTTGGATGGTAGTACGGTGACTGTTTATGGTGATAAAGAAAGTTCAGGGCTTAATGTCATTTCGATGATAAAAGTTGAAGGATTGTTAAGGCGAGGGTGCGGTGCCTACCTGAAGTGTGTTGTCAAAGCTATGGCCAAAGAAGTGAAAGATGTTCCTGTTGTGCGCAACTACCCAGAAGTGTTCCCTGAGGACCTTATGGGTTGCCACCGGAGCGAGAAAGAGAATTCAGATAAAGGATTAGATGCTACTTCGAAAGTTGAGGATGAGATACCCAAATTTTACCTAGACTTGTTTGGGTAAAAGATAGGTTTTGGGGATGAAACCTTTTTTAAGTAGGGTAGAATTGTAACATCCTGAATTTTCTTAGAATAAATTTTAATATATTATTTTTTGAGTTAGTAGATAATAATAATATAATAAAGATGGAAGGATAAGTAGGCCATTTAGATGGAATTAATTATGCACTGAAAAGGAAAGATGGGCCTAAGGTCCATGGGCTTAAGGGAGTATAAATACCCTTAAACCCTAATCATTTCCATTTCCATCCATCTCTACACCATAGCATACACTTTCAAAAAACACACATTTAAGCCAAACACTCTCTACACTAATCCTTTCAACGATCCGAGACCAACTGAAGGTAAGAAATGATGCATCTCAGCTGTACCAACATAGTAGAACCCGACACCGTAGCCTCGTGATGTCGTACGAGCCGTTTGGATCTAGATCTAGCTTTATTCGGGCGTTTAATCAACTAAAAATGAGCTTAAGGACCCCTTTTGCTCATATCTGGACACCTCGAAGCTACCTAGACTATAAACGATCAATCCCCAATCAACCATGGTGGTTATGCATCTGACAGCGTCGAAATGGATGAAAAACCCCAAAAATACGTATATGGTGAACAGTGCTTATACGGCGTATAAGTGTATACGTCGTATATGTATGGTAGCTTGTATGTATAATCACGCATATGTTCAGCAGCGTGTAAGTAGATGTCGTATAAGTTGCAGAAGTGTGTATGTATAAAGAAGTGTGTAAGTACAGGTGGAGTGCATAAGAGTATGTAGCGTATATGTATGTCAGCGTATAAGAATGATCAATGTGTATATATATATACGTCGTGTATGTATGCAACGTTTGTGAACGACTTATACGCCAGTTGTACTTATAAGCTAGATGAACTTATACGGAAACTATACTTATACGTTAGAACAAGCTTATACGCTGGACATCGTATACGCCTAATAAATTATACGCCGATTATGAATTTACGAAGTAAAAGAAAGATAACTGCGTATACGTACTTATATAATGTATGAGCTAAAGATAAGTAATTAATTAGTAATGAAATGTAACGTTTAAATGAAGATTTAATCTGATTAAACAATTAAATTTCAATTTTCTGATGAGGTTTTTAGTAAAGGCTTTTCTGATCAGCTTAACCCCAGCCAGGGCCTATGCCACTTGGACCCCTCTTGGGGCTTCCGCCCTTAGAACCCCGCTTCCAGGGGCGCTGTCCCCGGACCCCCGTAGCTAGGGGTTATAATAACATAGAAGTATAGTATAGCTAGAAGTAGTTAATTGATACGATGATTAATACACAGTTAGCCGTGCACAGCTCAAGAAGGGCATAACGGTAAATTCTGAAATGAATCGCATATACGTGAGTTTCTAGCCCCATTTCCTTGTTATGTTTTCAGGGCTGTGTGCATACTCGATGTGAATAGCTAATACACTTGCCTTAAGTAGTAATTGTATGCCATATATGATATGTGTGATAGTTATCGAAGTTATGAATGAAAGGAAGTTTCATTCGTGCCTATAGTTGACTTTGACTTTATGAAGTCAACGAATAATATTTATCTATTCATATTCGCTATGTGTAACGAATGGAAGTTCCATTGGTGCCTGTAGTTGACGAATGAACTCATTCGTGTGTTTTAATAACGAATAAGCTCATTCGTGATATTTATGTGACGAATGTATGCTCATTGTATAATGTGTAACGAATATGATCGTTATGATGTTTGTTTTACTAATGCTCGGGTTTTGTTTGTGATATAACAGATGAATAGATTTTCGATGCACCTACTTAGGAAAACCCTGTAGCACAAGTAAAAGAAGCACCCCAGATCCATGAAGCACCATAAACCGCAAGTTCAAGCGGCACCTGCCGTTTGTAAATTAGCTTAATTATTGTTAACTTGTTTCCTTATTTGATACGTGATCTGACATTGGTTGACGATGTGATGGTCTTGGATCATATGACTAAAGATACGATGATAAGAATGATGAAGTATCGGAATCAAACTCCAAAGAACATGGCAAGGTTCAAGAGATTGATAGGTCACGTGGCGAGGCCTAGTTATGTATGTCCACCTAATGATCATTGAATTCATGAAGATTTTGATTCGGACGTGAAGGTGGACTAGGTGGGAACAATGATGGTGGTGATGGAGGAAACAGTGGAAACAGTGGGAATGATGGTTGATAGGATGGTTGAGGTAGCTCGTGTTGAGGCTGCACAATGTAAACAAATGGGTAAAGCACCGATGAAGGAAATACCGTAGAAGATGAGGACCCGTAGGGGTGATGGAATGGATATTGGTCCATTCATACCAAGGTCATCCGATCCGCAACAAAGATTGGTGGTTTCTACTATTGTTAGTACCCCGCATGTTACCTTGATGACCACGGCATCTTTTGATCCAATATTTGCATTGATTCTTCAATCAATGCTATCTCCGATGCCGAGATATCATGTTGCCACTATTGCAATAACTCCAATGATGATGACAACAACGATGCAACCTACGGACTTTTCTTATATGGAATTCAATTGTCCACAAGGAGCTTCTCCTACATGGGTTTAACATATCATGTCCTCAACAAATGGCAATGTTGTTGAACTTGATACATCTTTTGGAGAAACAAATGGTTGTTGGTCGTCATTTTCAAAAACATATGTGGTTGGATCAGCGCAGGAAGGTAAGCCACCTTTCTTCTTTTTAACGAGAGAATCGTTTGCTTCGGGCTTTGGTAAATGCTTGGGGGGGGATAAAACAACAAGATGACATTATCCTTCAGCTGACCTGCAAAGGGGATACATTGAAAAGGCTGAAAGTTAGTGATGATCTTAACCTTGATGCAGGTACAAGTGGTGGTGAGCAGCAACCAAAGACCGGTACGTATGGTGGTGTTGATGTTGAGGGTGGTGATAAGCAGTTGGTAGTGTATCAAGACACTACTAACGTGCAACCTCTTGTGTTTATCAAGGCCAATACGGTTCTATATCTGGACAACATACGTGTTGTTGTCATGAGCATGGTTAATGTAGATGAGTTTGAGGAAGGACGTTGGGGTTATTGATGACAATGAGGTCAGGTTTAATACGAGTATCCTGTCTCGGGATACATCGTTTAATTATGATGATGTTGAGATCGAAGATGTGACAGGTGAGGAGTATCCAGATCTGTACACGCGTACTAATATAGATCCTGTTATTCCATTCTTCAATATGGAACATGTACAAGCAGCTGAAGAACAACTTGGAAAGATGAAGATGAAGGAGAAAGTATCAGGATCTGGATCAGGTTTGAAAGATCCAGTATTCAAGGGAATGTTTTGGCATAATAAGTTTCGATTCACAAAACTTATTGACGTCTTAAGGTATATGGAGCAAGATAATAATAGGCAGATCAAGGCTCGCGCTATTGCTCACTAAATGATGACATTCAAAGCTGTGAAGATGGTCAAAGGTGATATTATTTCGTAGCTTTATGATTCTGATCTTAAGGTACGTAAAATCAAGTGGGAACACGGTGTTCAGTACCATTAATATATCACAGATGTTCTTACATGTAACGCCCTGGAATTTGACTGGTAGACAAAAATCAAGGAATCATCGGAAACTATACACTTTGGGGTTCTGGACGATAAGTTCGGAACCCATATCATTGGAGAAATCTGCTTTTATCATTTGAAATGTTTATTTTATAAAACGACATTTACGCCTGGAAAATATTAATTTTTATGCTTTTGAAAAATAAAATGTTCTTATTTAAAAAAAAAAAAAAAAAAAAAAAAAAAAAAAAAAAAAAAAAGATTTTAAATAATTATTCGGAAAATGGTTTATAAAAGTTTTGCTGAAAAAGTTTTAGTTTGTTTAAAAACTTATGAACTCGACTAGTCTTGACCCGTCGGTAGCCTAAACCCGAACCCGAGTCACCCGAGTATTTAAGCGGAAAATCAAGTATTCTTACACCATCTCTTTCATTTCCACCAACACTTCCCACCCAAACACTCCCATTTCTAGAGAGAGAGTAGTGAGAGAAAGTCATCCAATCTAAGATTCGAGTCCACCAATCTGTTTATCGTTGTTGTCGGTAAGATCTTCTTGAAAATCATACGTTTTTACAACCAAAACCCGCCCCGAATCGAGCAAAAACTCCGACTTTTGTGTCAAGTGTGTTCTTGGTCAAAAACCGTCATTTTTGGTGTCAAAATGCAAGCTTTTGTGTTTAAAAGTACTAGGAATCGATACCCCTTTCAATCCCGAGCATTTCCATGTCAAAAACTTCGATTTTGGGTCAAAAATCTGGAAAATCTGGAAAACCCGTGGGTATCTCCGTCGCCCAGCTTGAAGGAGTCGAATCAGACTCATTCGATCGAACCAGTCGATCGAATCAGTCCAGTCGATCGAACCAGTCGATCGAATCAGTTCATTCGATCGAATGTGTCGATCGAACCAGTCCAGTCGACCGAATAGGAAAGCAACCGAATGGTCTCCAACTCATTCGACCGAATGAGCTTCGTATTCGATCGAACGTCTGTCTATTCGATCGAATGAGTGTCTATTCGATCGAATGTGTTTCTATTCGATCGAATGTGTGTCTATTCGATCGAATGTGTTTCTATTCGATCGAATGTGTTCCTATTCGATCGAATCAGGTCAGAACCAAGCTGTTTCGTCTTTAAAACCTAGTTTTTGCTCGAGATCGTGTAAGGCTTACACTCTTAGACTTAAACTGCGTTGTTAACTTATTATGTCCTTGTCTAGACTTAGAGGATCGACGTTTGACAGCACCCGACCGCCCTAGCAACCACACCTAGTCAACAAGGTGAGTTCATAGCCCCCGTTTTTCTTTTAAAGCCTTTCAAATCATTGGGGGTGAAAACATGGTAAATGTACACGTTTTGACAAAACACATTTATTCAAACATTACTTATCATAAACACTTGACAAATCTTTTGCAAACAATGAACATTGGGAAAACAAGTAATCATGGCAGGTTACGCGTACCTTAACTTTCTCGGAAGTTGTGTATGCATAATCAAATATTCAGGAGTAAATATGGGAATCACTCAGCGTTTAGGGAACATTGGACGTTTGGAAATCAAAGTCATGTACCCGTTATACTTTATCATGAAAACACATTATTCATTGGTCAGTCTTGTGATCGTGTGAACAGTGGCAATATAGGTCACAATAGTGCATAGGTTTGATCTCCAAGTGGTCGATTGGTAGACAGGCCGTCACTAGATGTGGGATTCTAAAGTGATCGATTTAGAATACACGTGACCTATGGGGTTCTTAAGTGTTCGATTAAGAATCCGAAGGATCTCTTAAGTGTTCGATTAAGGATCCGAAGGATCTCCTAAGTGATCGATTAGGAAATCCAAGAGATACTAAAGTACGCTTTAGAATTCTCTCATGGTACCCAAAGTGATCGATTTGGGTTACCATCAAGGAAATCAAGTAGCATAGTGTGGTCTTGTGTGGGGTCGATGTCAGGTCTTGTGTGATCATTATGCATCATTATCATTTTTCATCATGGCATGGTTACATATGATTCTTGGGTATCTTATACATATATCCTTGATACCGTTCCTCCTGCATGCATGGAAACAATAATTGGAATCTTTATACGAAACTCTTGCAGATTCAGTTGAGATGATAAGCATACCAAGCATAGTAGGATAAGTTGTAGGAGTGGTGGGTTAGCCGATGGTACACCCTATATATAAACCCCTACAACTTAGCCTAGTATGCTTGTGTAGGGCTTATCACTACAGTATTAGTTAACCTATGAATTCACTCATCTACTTTTTGTAGTTGACGTTTTATTACATGTTTTCAGGAAATGAAGCAGGAAGTAGCTAATAGCTAATAGAGGCCTTAGAGAGATGAAGGCTGGGCTAGGAGTTGTTTGGAAACTTGATATTTTGTATTAAAACAATTTGTTTCATGTTACCTGGATGATGTAATATTTGACAGTTTGGTTATGTTTATGCATTTAGACTTTTATACTATTGTGCTCAATCAATCACGACCTAGTCGCCACGCCTCGGTTTTCCGCCATTACGACCGGGGTGTGACAGATTGGTATCAGAGCCAATGGTTATAGGGAATTAGGAAACCGACCTAGACTATAACCTAGGACCCTTAACTCTAGATAATTCATGCATCACTATCACACGCCCACACTTATGTGCTTGCTATGTGCTTATGTGCTGCATCTTTAATTGTGTCTATCGTAGCGATGTATTCTTTGGCTATTCCTTATCCTGTTATTCTTATTCCCGGTATCATTCTTGCGCGTTCTTTTTCTTTTTCTGAATGCCTCCTCGTCGCTCGTCCGTTAATGCTGACCCTGCTGACCTCGCTGCCATCATAGCGCAGCAAATTGCAGCAGTTCTTCCGGGTCTGGTTAACAACCTAAGGCAAGAAGGAACCTCGGGTGCGCCACAAGCCCCAGAACCGAATCCTACTCTTCAGGCCGACAGGCTCTATAAGGCTTTTACTAACACTGGGCCTACGAGCTTTAATGGATCCGAGGGAGCTGCTGGTCTTCTCCAGTGGTTCGAGAAAGTCGAAGCTTCATTCAATATGTGCTCTTGCCCGGATGAACTCAGGGTCAAATTCGCGGCGAGTATGTTCCACAAACGGGCTCTCACGTGGTGGAATATCGAGATTAGAACCAGGGGGCGAGACGCGGTCTTAGCCTTGCCCTGGGCCGAGTTTGTTGAGCTAGTCACGCAGGAGTTCGTTCCGAGAACCGAACTCCAGAAATTGGAGGCTGAGTTTAGGGCGCACACGATGAAGGGCGCCGATCACATGAAGTACACGGAGAGATTTCATGAACTCTCCCTATTGGTGCCCCACATGGTTACCCCAGCTTCACGCGCTGTCGAGCAATACATCAGCGGTCTTCCGGACTCTATGAGGGGCATTGCGGTTGCAGTTGACCCCACTACACTTAAGGCAGTGATCGATCTCACTGCCCGTTTGACCAGGGAACAGCTCAGGTCCGGTGTTTTGCATCAGGATAAGGGCAAATCTTCCGATGGGAAAGCGAAAAAGGGGAACAATAGGAAGCGGAAAGCGACCTACTTAACTGCGATCACTGGTGCTACGCCTATCAACTCCATGGCCCCCGTTTCAGCCGCAACAGTTCAGGGAAGACCGAGAAAGGAATATACTGGGCCGCATCCCAAGTGCAACTTATATTCTTATCATCACCCAACAAGTGAGTTGTGCCGCAAGTGCACAAATTGTGGACGATTCGGACACCTGGTGGAGCGCTGCAGGAGTCCTGGCAACCAATTGGCTGTGGGGAATGCTAACCCTCAGCCTAACCCTGCTCGAGGCTGCTTCGAGTGTGGCGCGATGGACCATTACAGAAATCGATGCCCTCGCGTCACCAACGTTCCTCCGGCTCGCGGGAGGGCCTTCACCATTGGAGCTGCCGAAGCACGCCAAAACCCCGATGTTATTACTGGTACGTTTACTCTTAACAACAATTGGGTGTCTGTCCTATTTGATACAGGAGCTGATAGGAGTTTTGTCTCTTGCGAATTGGTTCCTTTGCTGAAATTAAAAATTTCCGAGTTGGAACCTGCCTTGGTTGTTGAACTTGCTAGTGGAGAGTCCACACAAGTGAGGTCTGTCATTCGATATTGCACCCTTACTCTTGTCACCACATCGTTCAGTATTGACCTTATACCTTTTCGTCTTGGAAGCTTCGATCTAGTTGTGGGAATGGACTGGCTGTCTAGCAATCGCGCGGAAGTAATCTGCGCCGAGAAACTTATTCGTATCCCTCTGTCTTCTGGTGAAATTCTAACCATTCAAGGGGATAGGTCGGGTGGATGCCTAAGAATCGTTTCTTGCTTAAAAGCCAGTCGGTACCTTCAAAAGAAGTATCCCGCATTTCTAGCCCGTGTTACTCTCAAGGAATCCAAAGTCAAGAGACTGCAGGACTTCCCTGTCGTGCGTGAATTTTCTGATGTTTTTCCCTATGAGCTGCCTGGATTTCCTCCTAGCAGGCAGGTGGAATTTCGTATCGATCTTATTCCTGGTGCTCTCCCTGTTGCTAAGTCTCCTTATCGTCTAGCTCCGCTGGAACTTCAAGAATTATCGAATCAGCTTCAAGAACTTCTTGGCAAGGGATTCATTCGCCCTAGCTCGTCTCCATGGGGAGCCCCAGTACTCTTCGTCAAAAGGAAGGATGGGACTTTCCGTATGTGCATTGACTATCGGGAGCTTAATAAACTGACCATCAAAAACCGGTACCCGTTACCGAGAATTGATGATCTCTTTGATCAGCTTCAGGGTGCTACGTTTTTCTCTAAGATCGATCTGCGTTCTGGTTACCATCAATTGCGTGTTCTGGAAGAGGATATCCCGAAAACTGCGTTCCGAACTCGTTACGGTCATTACGAGTTCATGGTTATGCCTTTTGGAATGACCAATGCCCCCGCCATTTTCATGGATCTGATGAATCGCGTTTGCCGTCCATATCTCGACCAGTTTGTCATTGTTTTCATAGACGATATTCTCATTTATTCTCGTTCGAGGACCGATCATGAGCTTCATCTCAGGCTTATTTTGGAGCTTCTCAGGAAGGAACAACTATATGCCAAGCTCTCCAAGTGCGAATTTTGGCTAAAGGAAGTTCAATTCTTGGGACATGTTATCAATGTCGACGGCATACACGTCGACCCTGCCAAGGTAGAAGCCATCAGAAATTGGGTAGCGCCTAAAACACCTACCGAAATCCGTTCATTTCTTGGATTGGCTGGTTACTACCGCCGATTTATCTCAAACTTCTCCAGGATTGCCTTGCCTTTGACCACTCTGACTCAGAAGGGAGAACCCTTCGTGTGGGGACGAGATCAAGAGGAGGCCTTCCAAACTCTGAAGAATAAACTTTGCCGTGCACCGATTCTATCGCTTCCGGAAGGTGACGATGACTTTACCGTTTATTGCGATGCTTCAAATCAAGGCCTCGGTTGCGTTTTAATGCAACGAGGGAAGGTCATCGCTTACGCTTCTCGACAACTCAAGGTGCACGAAATGAACTACGCCACGCATGACCTCGAGTTGGGTGCTGTGGTGTTTGCCTTAAAAATCTGGAGACACTACCTGTACGGCACGAAGTGTGTCATCTATACCGACCACAAGAGCTTACAGCACATCCTCCATCAGAAAGAGTTGAACATGAGGCAGCGACGCTGGGTCGAACTTCTCAGCGATTACGATTGTGAAATCCGCTACCACCCGGGAAAGGCTAATGTGGTGGCTGACGCATTGAGTCGTAAAGAAAGGACCCAGCTGCACTCTATTCGAATTCAATCCAATCTTCCCTCCTTAATTCGCGAAGCTCAGAATCAGGCGCTTGTGAATGGAGATCTCAAGGGCGTTTTGTCGTGTGGAGCCGAACAGAAATTCGAAACCAAGTTGGACGGCATCCTCTATTTTCTTGATCGAGCATGGATCCCAAACTCTGAGCCTCTTCGAACGCTTATTCTAAGTGAAGCCCACAAGTCCAGATACTCGATTCATCCCGGCAGCAGCAAAATGTATCAAGATCTTAAACCTCATTATTGGTGGCCCGGGATGAAGAAAGACATCGCTTTATACGTGATGAGATGTTTGACTTGTTCGCGAGTCAAGACAGAGCATCGAAGGCCGTCTGGGCTGCTTCAGCAACCTATTATTCCTCAGTGGAAGTGGGAAGAGTTAGCTATGGATTTCATCACCAAGCTACCGCGGACGCCTAGCGGTCATGACTCAATTTGGGTTATTGTGGACATTCTTACTAAATCCGCTCACTTTATCCCGGTTCGTGAGGACTACACTACGGAAAAGTTGGCGCGGATATACATTCGTGAGATCGTTTCCCGTCATGGTGTGCCTAAGGGCATTACGTCTGATCGCGACAGCAGTTTTTCTTCCAGGTTCTGGAAATCTTTGCAAAAGGCCTTTGGGACAAGTGTGAAGCTTAGCTCTTCCTATCATCCAGAAACTGATGGGCAGAGCGAGAGGACCATACAAACCCTAGAGGACATGTTGAGAGCTTGTATCCTTGAATTCGGTAATAGTTGGGAAGCTCATCTGCCGCTGGCAGAATTTTCTTACAACAATAGTTACCACTCTTCTATTAAATGCGCGCCGTTTGAAGCTCTTTACGGTCGCAAGTGTCGCTCACCCTTGTGTTGGTCCGAGACCGGGGATTCACAGATCATCGGCCCGGAACTAATGCAGGAAACAACCGATCAAATCGCTATCATTCAACAGCGACTCAAAGACGCCCGTTGTCGGCATAAGTACTACGCAGACAAACGACGCAAGCCACTCGAGTTTCAAGTTGGTGACCGTGTTCTGCTGAAAGTTTCCCCCTGGAAGGGCGTAGTCCGTTTCGGGAAGAAGGGAAAGTTCGCTCCTAGGTATGTTGGACCATTCAAAATCCTTGAAAGGATCGGACCAGTTGCCTATCGTCTTGAGCTGCCGCCGGAACTCGGTAGAGTTCACAATGTTTTTCATGTTTCGCAGTTAAAGAAGTGTCTTGTTGACGAGGCCCTTCTCATTCCCGTCGACGAGGTTCGAATTAACGACAATCTGCTTTTTGTTGAAGAACCCGTCGAAATCTTGGATCGCGAGGTCAAGAAGACCAAGCGTAGCCGCATACCGCTTGTGAATGTTCGACGGAATAACAAACGCGGACCCGAGTTTACATGGGAACGCGAAGATCAAATGAAGGAGAAATACCCTCATCTGTTCTCTTAGTCTCTATTCTTGTAATCTATTGTCTAGAAGTCAATATAACATTTGCAGCATGTATCAAATAATTGTGTTATTCAATGAATATCGTGTTGCCTTATTATGCTTATAAGTATTCTTTTATTTGCATCCACAAATTTGACTACTCAGGGCTCATGCTGGGAGCACAAGTCATATCTACTCAATCATATGAATTTTGGGGAAATTTATACATTATTTAAGCCAAAAATTTGTCATTCATTCTTGCATTCATGGAGCATGGTTGTGTGTATGTGTGTGGTGTCGTGTCAAATTTTCTAGCCGCACACAATAGAGCTTATACATTGATACAAGGTGAGCTCGTAATTATAGTCCGGAATATAATTACATCAAGGTCACAGGTGTATACGTGTATAAGCAATATGCTATTGTGTAACTAGAAGTCGTGAACTCAAGGTTCGTGTAGAGAAATATTCGACAAAGGTTGAAGAAGTGGTGGGTTAGCCGCTGGTACACCCTATATATAAACCTCTTCGGCACGAGTTGAATATGTCTGAAGCGAAACCTGGAATTAGGGACTTATAGTTAGCGTGGCAGCTGTGAGACATTGAATTCAAGAATTACCGAGGGTAATATTCGCGGAAGATTGAAGGAGTGGTGGGTTAGCCGCTGGTACACCCTATATATAAACCCCTTCAATCCGAAATGAATATGTCTGATGTAAAGCTTGAGGATGATGCCTTGTAGTGGAAAATAGTGTGTCGTCCTGTGTGTCATTGATCTAATAGGAGTCGAAGGAAACACCCAAGTAAGGTTGAAGGAGTGGTGGGTTAGCCGCTGGTACACCCTATATATAAGCCCCTTCGGCTTGATTTGGGTGGTGCCTGAGACGAATATTAGAAGTGGTGGCGCATAGTGGTCATCATGGGATCATGTAATCTTAATCATCGATGCATCAAGTATACTAAAAAGCTAAATTTCGGGACGAAATTCCCCTAAGTTGGGGAGGATGTAACGCCCTGGAATTTGACTGGTAGACAAAAATCAAGGAATCATCGGAAACTATACACTTTGGGGTTCTGGACGATAAGTTCGGAACCCATATCATTGGAGAAATCTGCTTTTATCATTTGAAATGTTTATTTTATAAAACGACATTTACGCCTGGAAAATATTAATTTTTATGCTTTTGAAAAATAAAATGTTCTTATTTAAAAAAAAAAAAAAAAAAAAAAAAAAAAAAAAAAAAAAAAGATTTTAAATAATTATTCGGAAAATGGTTTATAAAAGTTTTGCTGAAAAAGTTTTAGTTTGTTTAAAAACTTATGAACTCGACTAGTCTTGACCCGTCGGTAGCCTAAACCCGAACCCGAGTCACCCGAGTATTTAAGCGGAAAATCAAGTATTCTTACACCATCTCTTTCATTTCCACCAACACTTCCCACCCAAACACTCCCATTTCTAGAGAGAGAGTAGTGAGAGAAAGTCATCCAATCTAAGATTCGAGTCCACCAATCTGTTTATCGTTGTTGTCGGTAAGATCTTCTTGAAAATCATACGTTTTTACAACCAAAACCCGCCCCGAATCGAGCAAAAACTCCGACTTTTGTGTCAAGTGTGTTCTTGGTCAAAAACCGTCATTTTTGGTGTCAAAATGCAAGCTTTTGTGTTTAAAAGTACTAGGAATCGATACCCCTTTCAATCCCGAGCATTTCCATGTCAAAAACTTCGATTTTGGGTCAAAAATCTGGAAAATCTGGAAAACCCGTGGGTATCTCCGTCGCCCAGCTTGAAGGAGTCGAATCAGACTCATTCGATCGAACCAGTCGATCGAATCAGTCCAGTCGATCGAACCAGTCGATCGAATCAGTTCATTCGATCGAATGTGTCGATCGAACCAGTCCAGTCGACCGAATAGGAAAGCAACCGAATGGTCTCCAACTCATTCGACCGAATGAGCTTCGTATTCGATCGAACGTCTGTCTATTCGATCGAATGAGTGTCTATTCGATCGAATGTGTTTCTATTCGATCGAATGTGTGTCTATTCGATCGAATGTGTTTCTATTCGATCGAATGTGTTCCTATTCGATCGAATCAGGTCAGAACCAAGCTGTTTCGTCTTTAAAACCTAGTTTTTGCTCGAGATCGTGTAAGGCTTACACTCTTAGACTTAAACTGCGTTGTTAACTTATTATGTCCTTGTCTAGACTTAGAGGATCGACGTTTGACAGCACCCGACCGCCCTAGCAACCACACCTAGTCAACAAGGTGAGTTCATAGCCCCCGTTTTTCTTTTAAAGCCTTTCAAATCATTGGGGGTGAAAACATGGTAAATGTACACGTTTTGACAAAACACATTTATTCAAACATTACTTATCATAAACACTTGACAAATCTTTTGCAAACAATGAACATTGGGAAAACAAGTAATCATGGCAGGTTACGCGTACCTTAACTTTCTCGGAAGTTGTGTATGCATAATCAAATATTCAGGAGTAAATATGGGAATCACTCAGCGTTTAGGGAACATTGGACGTTTGGAAATCAAAGTCATGTACCCGTTATACTTTATCATGAAAACACATTATTCATTGGTCAGTCTTGTGATCGTGTGAACAGTGGCAATATAGGTCACAATAGTGCATAGGTTTGATCTCCAAGTGGTCGATTGGTAGACAGGCCGTCACTAGATGTGGGATTCTAAAGTGATCGATTTAGAATACACGTGACCTATGGGGTTCTTAAGTGTTCGATTAAGAATCCGAAGGATCTCTTAAGTGTTCGATTAAGGATCCGAAGGATCTCCTAAGTGATCGATTAGGAAATCCAAGAGATACTAAAGTACGCTTTAGAATTCTCTCATGGTACCCAAAGTGATCGATTTGGGTTACCATCAAGGAAATCAAGTAGCATAGTGTGGTCTTGTGTGGGGTCGATGTCAGGTCTTGTGTGATCATTATGCATCATTATCATTTTTCATCATGGCATGGTTACATATGATTCTTGGGTATCTTATACATATATCCTTGATACCGTTCCTCCTGCATGCATGGAAACAATAATTGGAATCTTTATACGAAACTCTTGCAGATTCAGTTGAGATGATAAGCATACCAAGCATAGTAGGATAAGTTGTAGGAGTGGTGGGTTAGCCGATGGTACACCCTATATATAAACCCCTACAACTTAGCCTAGTATGCTTGTGTAGGGCTTATCACTACAGTATTAGTTAACCTATGAATTCACTCATCTACTTTTTGTAGTTGACGTTTTATTACATGTTTTCAGGAAATGAAGCAGGAAGTAGCTAATAGCTAATAGAGGCCTTAGAGAGATGAAGGCTAGGCTAGGAGTTGTTTGGAAACTTGATATTTTGTATTAAAACAATTTGTTTCATGTTACCTGGATGATGTAATATTTGACAGTTTGGTTATGTTTATGCATTTAGACTTTTATACTATTGTGCTCAATCAATCACGACCTAGTCGCCACGCCTCGGTTTTCCGCCATTACGACCGGGGTGTGACAGATTGGTATAATTTCCAAGGTGAGACATGCTAAAGTTGGCAAAAAGGTCGTTCGTAAATCAAGGTGGTGATCAATGGCGAGTTGGCTTCATCAACATTTAAAGTTTGAGGTAAATCAAGATGGTGATCATGGTTAAAAGTTCTTTAAGCCACAGGTCCTTACTCATAAATATATCAATGAGATTTATCCAAGGAATGGTTTGAGAAAACTCGTTTTAAAGGTAAAGTCGCCGCAAACTATGAAGCTTGTGCCTGTAAAGACTTTTCCTCACAGTCTTTACAAGACATTCAATCAGTTGTATTACGACAACCGTACCGGTGAAGCTGTTATCGTACTTGGTCGGGGATTGAAGATGGAGTTCATTCGGTAATTGACCTGAAGTGGTTTGTTAACTTATCGGAATCGAACAATGATGAATTATTCAAGAACGAGATATGATTTGCATATATGAAGGAATACGATCTTGCTATGAAATTTCAACGCGTGGTGCATGTTTGCCAATTGTTTGGAGTTCACAGTTTTGTTGACTGGCAGACCAAAAGATTCCCGTAATCGAAGATAAAGAGCACGAGACGAGGGGGAGTGTTTTATTGCTTTGTTTTGTCTTCTCGGTCTTTGTTTATCAACGTAATTTATTATTATAATGTAAAATGGCATTTTGGTAATTGTTCCAGTCCACTCTTTATGTTTATTGGCCGTTCGTTATGGAATGTATAACGAATGAGCCCAATTGTGAATGTATTGTACCATTCGTTAAGAATGTTTAACGAATGAGGCATAATGAATGAGTCATTCATTATATTATAAATTAGTGTTAGGGAATGAAGACGAACGAACCCCATTCGTCATGAGATGTAAAACGAACGGGGATCCTCTTCTATATGTAGTCTTGTCCATGTTCAATAATTCAACAAGTGTGAATTATATTATTGATAAGCCTAACACTCTGTCCAATTGTTCTCTCAACACACACACTTCCATTATCGTAATACACAGCCGTTCAATCACTAGATAATGTATCAGAGAACTAAACCCGTAAGTATGACTTGAAATCGTTCACATCTGTACTAGGTTTCTCAAGGATACTCGTATCAGACCTGACCTCATCGTCATCAATTACCTCAACGTCCTATCATTCTCCAATCTATCCAACTCATCATCATTCAGTCCAAGCAGTAACACGATCTGATCTCTGGTTATAGATTGATCAATGAATTCACCTTACTCAATCTCGTCGGCGTTTACCATGCTCATCAAAACTCCTCTCTCATTATCAATAAATAAAACCGTATTTGCCTTTCATAATCAATAGGTTGCACATTAGTAGTGTCATGGTACACTACTAACTGCTTATGACCTTCAGCCTAAACTCCAGCAGAACAACCAGATGTACTGATATTATACTGTTGCTCACCACCACTAGTTCCTGCATCAGGGTCTTTTTCATTGTCATTACCTTTCATATTTTTTAGCATATTATCTTTGCAAGTAAGCTATAGGATGGCATCTATTTTTCCTTAATCTTTTCCCCCGGAGCAGTAACAACAGCCCGTAGCTAACGATTCTCACGTTAACAATAAGAAATGTGGCTAACCATCTTTAGTTGATCTAACCGCATTTGTTCTTGAAAATGGCGGTCAGCGGCCATCTGATTCTCCTGAAGATGTGTCAAGTTCAACAACATATTCATTTGTTGAGGAACCTACATAGTAAAGAATGATGGAGGAGCAAGTTGCATCGGGCCTTGAGGACGGTTAATGATGAGATGCTAGAAATTATATATACTTGATGAAATTGATTTGATAAATATATGATAGATTGACATGAATATACTTGAATAAGTTTCTTGAAGAATTGACATTAAATTATCACACATGATTAGGCATTCATGTTAGAACATTCTACGAGAATATAGTATATCTTTGAAAAGGCCAAGTTTGGCATATTTTGATAACAATGATGATGACGAGAATCTGGATTTTTAAATTACATAATGATGTTTTGTTCATATTAAATTGATAAACTCTATATTGCCATTATTAATGAACTTAAGATATGAGTTTAAGGACTTAAATTTATTAAAAATGTGCAATTTGGTATTACTTGATCAAATCTGGAAATAGTGATAAAATTTAGGTTATAATATACATGTCAGGTTAATAAGATGTTTGGTGTGGATTTATTAGGTGTTGGTCCCGTATTGATCACTCAAACTCACAATAAATCTCACAACCCACACAATGATGTGTTGACAAGATGGTTGATGACTTTGCTATTTAGGGTAAGAATAGATGTTTGTTCACGGCGGAATCACTAACAAACACTATCTGTTGCTTAAAGATTATTAAATATAACAAACACAAACAATAACTCAAAAGATTTTCATTTATAAAAAGTTTCATACAAATGTAAATCAATTAGGGTTTCTTGTAAGTAATTTTTATCCGTACTAATCTTAGGACAGTCGTCACACTCAAATCACAAATATTTCATAGGTGTGAAAAATGTAAAGTGGCAAAATTCATCCTTAGGAGGCGCGCCCTAGATCATTCTATTTATAGGCCAGCCTCCTTACAACTGTCATTCCTTCTAGAAATCCTATTGATTGGTACATAATCATAAAACATATTTTAAAACATTCTAAGTGTAAAAACAGGTCTTCGGGCACACTTTGTGCCATTTGTCTTCATCGAGCAGACCTGGTAACCTTGAAGTGTACTGGTAAACAGTTCTCCGGTTAGACTTTACTTAGAGTATTTTCCATAGAAATTACTCACCTAGCAGACTTCAATCTTCTTAACCGTAGCAAACTTTGCTCGATATGGTCCTACGAGAAAACCGTTCTTCATGAATCCCTTCAACTCTTTGTTAAAGAATAACTTATTAAGCAAACCAAAGTGTGCTAGGAACACTGTTTGACTTGTGCTAGTAACACTGTAGATTGCTCGGAGTTGAACCTTGCTAGTATAAGTACTTAGAATATTTATTGATCAACTTTCTTCAAGCATGCTCTTACTATTATTTATTAATGAAACCTTGCTAGATCTTCCAAATACTTGGCTTCAAAGCTTGGTTTAGTCAAGGGTTTGTTGGTAAGCAAACTATGCTCGACTTGAAGAACACCTTTGCTTGACAAAGTGAACCCTGCTCGGATTATCACTTAGGAAGACTTCATGAAGATAACCTTGCCCGTAAGGCAAAATACCTTGCTAGGACTAGTAAAACCTTGCTCGGATGTCCAAGTGTGCTTGATTATCCATACTTAGCCATTTCCAAGGAGTGTTGTGAAGATTCCAATCTCCTTTAAGTCATATCTTGTCAAATCCTTGACTTAATAATCTCCCCCTAGATTGGAACACCTCAGCTGCCCCAAAACACCTCTAAGATTACATACACTTAGTCAAAATACACAACAAATCAAAATAAGATTACATATCAAAATCAAAAGATTACATATTTGAAAATTTTGTCCGTAGACAATACAAAGCAAACCCTAAGATAAAACAAAGTCTCCATTTTCTTGAGTTATGGGCTGCTTGTTTTCGATCAACTATTACAGATCTTGCCCTTTCTTTGAAAATAAACATTCGTTGTCGATGAGGATGATTGATAGGAAATGTCAAGTTCATTATGTCTCTCAAGTCCTTATTACGTAGAAAGGTCAGATCTCCATCATTCCGAATAATGCCCTAAATCAGTCCATCGGATTTGTGAAGAATGTAGTGGTCTTCATTACTATTGTAGTCAACTTGAGTAATCCTACCATTCTTCTGAACTTCATGGTTGGGTCTTGTCATTCGTCTTCGCATACTGATGCAAGTATTCAAGTTGGACTGTGGGTTCTTGTCTCTGACTTTTGAAAGGTAGCTAATTTGAGCACTTCTTATATAACTTATACGCTTGGCTTTCCTGTTCTTTTCTTACTTGGTCAGCTTCCACTTCTTTCCTTGATCCAACAGTGGAAAATTCTTCTCAGCTTAACTCTTCAAATATTTTGACAGTTCATTTTGTTGTCTACCAGCCATCTTGTTTCTATCATGGTAATCATACTATTCAAGTTTTGCCATTTTCTCAAGCTGTTCTCTCTTGTAATCAGTAAAGTCATCTTTGAAGATAATCTCTCTTAATTCTCTGCTTTCCATTATCATTTTCAAAGTATGAGAGACAGAGTCATAGAAGAGTCTTATTGGTAGGTCCACATCAGTTTGTGGTCTTTCCCCACTTGGTGTTTCAGATCTTCTTGGCTCACTTCTGGTTGTTGAGCTGTGTCTTCTAGAAGCTGAGGTCCTTGTTGGAATAGACTTCATAGGTTTGGAGGCGCCCGCTATTCCAAATTTCTTTTTATACATCTCAACTACCAATTCAGCTGGCATGGTTAACAGATCTACAAGATTTTCACCTCCATTCCTAAATCATCTTCCAATCATATCAATAATTTTGTCATCTCTAAGCTGACCAGCTGGTACAAATCGTCCAACTACAAAACTTTTGGGATTCATATCTTCTATCAGAAGCTTCTCCCATTCAGCCTTTTGTTCATAAAATAACCTTTTCAATTGTGCCTGTCCCAACATATCAAACATATTTTTTTTCGTACCCTTGTTTTTCATCACTTCGTTCAATAATTTAATCATCTCCTCATCCTCCCATGGTTCTTTGTGTTCAACTGGTTCTGGTTTTACTTGTATAGGGATAGGAGTCTTTAAGGCTTCAACTCTTTCCAGTTTATCTTTCTCCAGTTCAGACACAAGCAGAGCAAGCTTGTCTGATCTGCTCATCCCTTCCAGCTCATTTAATCTTCCATTGGCTTCCATCAGCTTATCCAACAAAATAAATTGTTCATCTTCCCATCTTTTCTTTCTATCCTCCTTGATTTTATCGACCAATTTCGCTAGCCTTGGCCTCTTGGCAGAAGGTTCAGGTTGATGTTTTTTTGATAATCTATTGAAATGAGACTCAACCGCTTCCTTTGTTAAACTATCAACAAGCTCCTGAGCCATTCCTCTGTCAATCAAATATCTGCATTTTTCTCCATACTTTTTCTTCACAGCCTCTATTCTTTCTTTTAGTTTTGCTTCTCCTATAAATCTCTCATTCTCTTCTTTCTCAATGGTTTCCCTGGTTGTGTTATAATGTCTCTCCAAATCATGGAAACTCATCCTGCTCAAATCCTTCTCATTCAGACCATGCTTTCTCAGATATTCTCTATACTTCATGGAGTCAACATTTTTCTTTTCAAGTCTTTTCTTTATCTCATAATCTTCTTTATCAATCAATTTTTGCAAATCCTCATCAGATAGAGGAGCCAATCTTTCAAATCCATAGCCAAATCTGATCAACTTGATTCAGCCAATTCTTTTGCAGTTAAGGTTTGGGAAATAAATTCCCTCTCCTTTGTATCATTAATCACCTGTTTAAGCCTTTTGGCTGCTTTAACATTCTCATCCTCTTCATCATCATCATCATCATTTATCTTCTTTGTAACAATAGGTTCTTCTTCATCATCAGCTATTTCTTTCCCCATTTCTAATCTCCTTTTCTGTTCTTCTTCTGTTTCAGTGGGGAAGTTATCAATATCATCTAACAAATCTTCCATCTCCTTGTCCTGCTCAGCCTTCTTGGAACTTTCTTCATTAGTTTCTTGTTTAGTGAGAATTAGTTCCTCATTTGCAGCACCCTCATCCATCACAATATCAGTCATCACATCCGTGGCCATTACATCAGTCATAAAATCAGTAGCAACAACATCAGTTGCTATTGCTTCTGTTGTTACCACATTCTCAGTAGTTTGATTTTCAATATCAGCATCAGTCTCTTTCTCTTTCCTCAACAAGTCGTAATCAAAATCTTCATAAATAGTATTCAAAACTTCATCATTCACATCATTGTCTTATTCATCATCACCAGATTTATCTCCTTCATAGTCCTCATCAAAAATCATTCTCTCAACAATATCCTCATCCTCACTATCACCATATGCATTTAAAATACTTTTCAATCCATTATCTTCAACTTCCACTACCACATCTTTCATTTCTTCATTAGCAATCTTATCAGCAATAGTGGCCACTTGGTTATTCTCCCCCTGTTTTGGGGCAGCTGAGGTCTTCTCAACCTTTGCCCTTAGGGTTTGAATTGTCAATAGAGCTTGTGCCAGCTGTTCTTCATCATTTTCTTTCAACACCTCTTCATTTCTCTTTCTTAGATTAGCATTTTCCAACATAAGATCCAGATTTCTTCCAAAAAGATAAGTTCCAGAGGGAGGGGTATTAGGTGGTGAGTCAGAAAAAGGGTCAAGTTTAGGATTGGTGGGTGGGTTTATGGTTTGGGTTTGTGAAAGGATTCGGTCAGTGGGAGGGCTTGGGTCCTCAAAAATGTTTTCACTAGTAGATGGAAAAGGATTGATGTTTGGGATCAACAATGTTCTGGTATGGGTTATTGTAAATGTAGGTTGGATGGGTTGTTCTAAGGTTTGGGAATGTGTTGGGGTAATTGGTGTGGATTGGAATCTTTGTAAGTGTGTGGGAATTGATTCTGGAATATAAGTTCATGTGTTGGCTGGGTTTGGTCTTGGGTAAAGATTTGGGTTAAGAGTTGGGATGTAGTTTGGTCAGTGATTTGAGGTGGGCTTTGGTTTATGGTTTCAGGTGGGCTTTGGATAATTGGTGAGGTTGGTGGGGATGGAATATGAGTGTCTATTTGTGGTGGTGGTGAAGGAGGTGTGGTTGGTGGTGTAGGTGTCGGTGTTGGTGGTGGTGTGGGTAAAGGTTGATCATCCCCCTAAACTTGTGTAGCATCTACAAACTCTCCTCCAGCTCCCCCTTCATGTCCATCTCCATTATCATCACTGAACTCATCAAAATCATCGTCACTCTCCTCAACATCTTCCTCCTATGAGGTTAGCTCAGGCACAGGCATTATTTCAGCATCATGGTTAACCAACCATGGTAACACATCGGACTCAACATTTGGATCAAATCTGCTTATGCTTGCCAGATTAGCAATCCGTTTATACACATTTGGATTCTGCAGCACATGTGTTGTACCCATTGTGGGTAAATCTTGTAGCTCATGATTGAAAATTATTTGTAGAAATCTGGGATAGGCTAGGAATTTTTCTTTGTTCGCCTTCCTCAATATGCTCACCATTTCTTCAAAAATCATCTTCGAAAAATTGAATGGTAGATCATAAACTATGGCAACAGTTGCATCGGCCAAATCTCGAGTCATGAGAGTCCAAGATCCCTTTCTAGGGGCAAAGCCATGAATTATATGGTGAATCAAAAACCTATGTAGGTTTGGGAACATTCCTTTCTGGAACTGTCCTTCCTTGACATTCGCTTGATAGCCCGTAGTTTGCACAAAGATCTTCAGCGGATGAACAGTTGTAAAATGAATCGGATTGTGATCATCATCATGTAACTGCAAGCAGGTTCTGATTAGTCTTATAGTTATACGGATCTCCTGCTTTTCCACGGTAGCTTCCAAACGCTTACCATTTACATCATCGATTAATGTAGCTGGGTGCCAGAAATCTAGTAAATGATTTCTATATATCATCGGGCACTCTGTTAAGGCAAAGCCTATATTCGATCTTTGCAGCCACCTTATCATATGAGCCACCTCCACATTTTCTGAAGTAACTTGTAACAAAGCACACATGTTGTTCTTGTGCTCAAACGGGTATGTCGGTTCATCATCCTCCGCCATATCTATTCAAACAAATAAACATATTCAAAGCAGAAATTATTCATAAAGTTCATAGCTTTAAGTAGTTTCAGGTTATAATTTGAATAAGATAAGAAGAAATTTCTTTAAGAACCTGAGCATCGACAAATTTATAACCTACACAAGAAACAAAGAGTTAGTTTTAATGAACAATCAATGCCCATGATCACTTAATCGTTGTCGGAAAAATCTTAATTGATGCTTAACGAGTCGGATTGTGTGGGCTGGTATATTAGGCTTAGGAATTTTGATTTTTAGTCGGTTGATATTCTGAAACAAGAGCGAAAGTGGAAGGAGAGAGATGAAAATGTGTAAAATATCTCTAACTCCATCTCTTATACCTTTTTGAAAGTGGGTTTTAAATGCATTTTGTCATTTAGTGAGTAAATAGTTGTCAAACAGTAACATTATCCATTAAATATATTCACATTTAAGACCTTGCTCGATAAAGTTCATTTAGCAAACCTTGCTCGAAAAATTGATTATTCACAAAGCTTACTCGGTATTTTCCACTTTCTAAAAGCTTTCTCGTTTAAGAGTTATTTCAGAATATAAAGTATTTAGAAATAAAGCTAAGTAAATTCAATGAAGGTAGCTTACTCGAAATACAAGATTGCTCGAGAAATAAATCACAAGACTAATAATCAAGTATAAATCATCAAATACATAACCTTGCTAGGAATCAATTAAGTATCTCAAAATAAATCTTAGAAATAATTTCTAAATATCAACCTTGCTTGAATTTTTGAATAACTCAAACCTTACCCGAAAATACATAAACAGTTAGCAAATAATCATTCAAATAAACTTTAAACATAGTGTGCTCGAGGCACTGTTGAATAAGCAAAGTGTGCTAGAGATGAGCTCTAAACACAAAGTGTACTTGAAATTCAATTCAACAAGTATATTTGAAGACTCAAAGTGTGCTAGAAACTTAAAGTATGCATGGAAAACAAGTTTGCCCGAAACACTTGTAAATTTCAGACTTATCATTTAAAACACAAGTTGTGCTAGAATTTATCAAAATAATATTCATAAAGTATGCTAGAACAACTCTATCAAAGTATACTTGACAAAATCATGAATAAATCATTTAAGCACGGTGAATCATCAAGCTTGCTAGAAACACATATTCAAAACAAAAGCTTGCTAGAATGACCTAAACAACCTATAAAAACAGTTAAGTTTGCTAGAAAGTTCAGAAATCAACAAAGCTTGCTAGTGAAAAGTATAATCAACCATATCAATTAGCTTGCTAGTAAAAGTTGTACCTCCTAAGTATGCTAGAAAGTATGAACTATGTAAAATCTTGCTAGTAACATATTCAGATTTACACAGATTTCAAGCATGCTAGGAAAGTTAAATTTTAAGAAAAACAGTAAACCCTGCTCGAAAATGGTAAAAACTTCAAAGCATGCTCGAAAAGGATAAACTTGGACAAAAATGTCTAAGTCTGCTCGAAAAGGTTATAAAACATCAAACCTTACTCGAAAATACATATTCAAAACTTTTGAAGGTAAAATGCACTCTTTTTGACTTAAACTAACTGTTAAACATATTTTTCTTTAAAGATCATTGTTTAAGAGAAAATGGTGCATTAAGGGATCTAATTTCAGTTATTTTTCCTTTCAAAACATTTTCTTCCTTTTTCTGAAAAGATCTCAATTATGGAATCATATTGACAAAGTAGATTTCTCAATTCTTCATTCTCAGCATTACTATGACAGTATAGACTGGTTAACAGCAGGTCTAGACTTAGCATGAATTTCATTTCTTTGGTGATATAGTTAAGATTCAATTAAGATGCATAATACTAAATGGATAACACATATTGCTTTCTGATGCTCCATATCTATTCTCAAGGCTTATTTAGTTTTCTCCAGGTCACCCCGATTTGACTTTGACCCCCTGGATTTGGTTAAAACCTTTTAATGACAAAACTTAATTTTTTTATTTTTTTAACATAAGTTTATGAACATGTAACCACATTGTGTTGTTTAAACAGTATACTTTGTTCACTTGTGTTCTTTTCCATTCGCAAAGACTTCCTCATAATCTATCCCTTCTTCTTGTAGGCATCCTAAAGAAACAAGTCTTGCTTTGTTCTTAATCTCAATACCTCTTTCATCCCTTTTGTTTCTGAAAACCCATTTAATTCCAATTGCATATATGTTTCTTGGCCTATCTACAAGTTCCCATACATGTAGATATCTGAATTGGGCCAACTCCTCTTGCATTGCTTTTACCCAATAGTTGTGTTTCAATGCTTGAACAATGTTCTTGGGATCAATCTGGGATAGAAAGCAGGAGTACAAACAGATGTTTGCAGATTCAGAATGACTTCTCGTAACTCTTTCATTTATATCTCCAATGATGTTCTCAGAAGGATGATTTCTTCACATAAGAGGATTGAACTATCACATCAGTAGACACAGTAGAGTCAAGATTTGATTCATTGAGATCTAGTACATCAATGATCAAATTTGTTGTTGTATCATAAAACTCAGGTGCATTTTCATTGTTATGTTGTGAGGTATAAACACCATTGTTTCCCAAATCTAATATTTCAAACAAATCTTCAAACCTTGCTCTCCTGGCATCCTCCTCTACACTGGTTGGTTGCTTGGATCTTCTCAATTTAGAACTTGATCATCTTGCACTACTTGATTTTCTTGATCACCATTTACTTGATCTTGTTCTGGAATCTAATTGTGTTCTTGATCGTTATCTTGATCTTGTTCAACAATAGCACTTGAGGGATCCTTTATAAATGTATACTTACTTTTTTTCCTGCAACCTTGGACCATAACTTTTACAAATCTAATGTCTCTCTGATTTGTCTCTTCAATCTCACTGGTCTTGTAAAATGATTCATCAAAGTCTTCAGGATAAATCTTGAAAGACTTGATCAATTTCTCATGATCAAACAGCCAGGTTGCACCATCAACTGTGTTAAATTGATTTTCATTAATGGTTACATCAGAATATTCAATCACACTCAAATGATCTTTGACATACAATCTGTAAGCTTTTGAGTGTGTAGAGTAACCAACAAAGAAGCAATCCAAGGATTTTGCTTAAAACTTGTTGAGATAATCCTTGGTGTTTAAAAGAGAACATTTTCATCCAAATGGCTTGAGAAACTTGATGTAGGGCTTCCTTTTAAACAAGATCTCATAAGGAGTCTTGTCTTGACTTTTGTTGAGAAGTACTCTATTTTGAACATAGCAGGCTGTATTTATATCTTCTGTCCAAAAAGTGACAGGTAGAAAAGCATCTGCTAGCATGGTTCTTGCAGCTTCTATGATTGTTTTGTTCCTTCTTTCTGCAACACCATTTTGTTCAGGATTTCTAGGAGCAGAGAATTGTTGAAGTATTTCTTTCTTATTGCAGAATTCTTCCATAACTCCATTCTTGAACTTTGTTCCATTATCACTTCTCATAACTTTTACCCTTGCATCCAACTGATTCTCAATCCTGCTTACACAATTCTTAATCAACTCAGCAGTCTCATCTTTTGTACTTAAGAAATAAACCCAAGTGTATCTTGAGAAATCATCAATGATCACAAGACAATATCTCTTCTTTCCAACACTTGGTACACTTACAGGACCAAAAAGATCCATGTGAATCATCTCAAGTACATGATTAACTGTATTATTGAGTTTAGTCTTGTGTGAAGAGTTGTGTTGCTTTCCCTTTTGACATGAGATACAATTTTCATCCAACTTGAACTCCCTAGTAGGTAAACCAATAACATGCTCACCCTTGACTAGTTTGTTCATATTCTTCAAATTGACATGACAAAGTGTTCTATGCCACAATTTAGATTCATTTTCAGTTGATTTTGAAACAAAGCATGTACCACCCCTTGAAACAGCATCTTTCATATTCAGTTCATACAAATTGCCATTTCTTGGAGCCATCATCATAATCATATCGGGTGGGATTACAAATTTAGGTCTTAAGATGAAACAGTGTGAGTCATCAAAACCAACCTTATAACCTTTATCACACATTTGAGAAATGCTTAAAAGATTATATTGTAGCCCCTCCACATAGAAGACATTGTCAAATGTGACCTTTCCATTGGTCAAGATTCCTTTACCAACAATCTTTCCACCATTCTCATCACTTCCAAAAGCTATTTGTCCTTCAAACTTCTCTTGATAGTTAACAAGTGACCTATTGTCACAAGTCATGTGCCTGGAACATCCACTATATATTTAGCATACTTCATTCAGTGGAGTGGATTGTTCCTCCACAAATAAAGAAAGTTGTTAGTTGAGTGATGAAATGCAAGCTGAATCAACATGCAAATCATTCTTTTCATTTACAATTTTTGCATTGGATGTGTTAACAGTAGGTTTAGGATCTTCATGTACAACTTCATAATCTTCAAATCTGTCTGTTTCATAACGACTCTCCACTGGGCTTTGCACACAAGGAATTATGCCTTGACAATCTTGAAATACATAATCCTTTGTGCTTGTGTAATATCTCACATCAAAATTCTTTTTCTCCTCAACTTCACCCCTTGGTTTCCAAAGAGATCCATGAGGTTCAAACCCATGCTTAAAAGGAACTTTTCATCACCAGTCAATTCTTTTGGTTTCTTTCTAGAGAAAACACCCTTGTTCCTTTTCTTTCCATTGTTTGGAGATTTTTGAGAATAGTCAGATTTAACTGATTTGGAGTCTTGATTGGGTACAATTCTCAATGGTTGAAAGTTTCTTTTTACAGCAGTTTCAGATTTCCTAGGAAGGATGTTCCTTTTGACTTGATCAGTCACATTTTTCTTAGGTTTTTAATCATTATTTCCTTCCTTCTTAACATTGTCAACAACATTCTGCTTAGTTTTGCTTATTGTCTCCTTTTCACACATTTTTCATTTTCCCAAGTATTCATCATACTTCTGTTTGTAGAGTTCAAATTTTTGACCAAACTTTGTTTCATTAGGAACATGAAAGGGTTTTAATGTGAACCTTTCATTGCAAGAAACAGTATGGTGACCATATGCATCACACTTTTTACACCACACCTTTCCCTTGAAATTTTCATGAGAATTTCCATTTTTGAATCTCTCACTTAGTCTATGTGGTTTGATCCCAAGTGTCATCTGAGTTTTCAACATCAAAATCAATTGAAAAGGGTACAAACTCTTCAATTTTGATGTCTTGTCCTTTAGTCTTGCTTTTCACAAAGATGATTTTCTGCAAATTGATAGGCTCTTCATCCAGGTTTCCCTTGTGTCTTGACTGCCTTTTCTCATACTCTTCCATAGTTTCAACTTCTCCAATGTGAAACACTTCATGGCTAGAGAAAACAAGGTATACTGGAATGAAGTTGTCACCAATAATTGTTACATTAACCTTTTTCTTGTTATTATCACTTATCCTTTTCAAAACAGTCTTGCTTGGAGGCCTGACAACATTGTAGCTCACCTTCGACCTTTCACATATGTCAAAAGACACATGTTCTCTCTTCATTCTTTCATTTTTTCTCTTCATTTTTGATGTTATAGGTAGCAACAAAGGAAGTTTGTCAATTGAGTCAGGTTTCTTATGCCTTTGATTTCTTTCTGCATCTTTTATTTCTTCATCTGAGATTTGATCACTAGAGTCACTTAAATCATCCACATTCAGATCATCATCATTGAAGTCATCTTCAGAAACTTGCACACCAATTGACTTATCATCCCTTACTTCTTCCTTTACAACAAACTCTCCATCTTTACTCACTTTAGCCATCTTGTAAATGTCAATGAACTCTTCTTTGTCTTGAAAAACATCTCTGAACTGTTAAAGATATTCATCTCTCTTTTTTTTGTCAACCTTTGATAAATAATTGTTGTTGAATGGTGGTGGAACAAATTTGTATTTATCTTCTTCTTTTACCTTGTTCAAAGTACCACAAATGTTTCCAGTAGAAACTACGTTCTTTAGAAATTCACTCTCAACTTGTAACTTGGTATTCTTCACCTTTTCTTCAACAATCATTTTCTTTAGGCCATCAATTTTAGTCACATATCTTGACTGAGTTCTGTAACTGCTCACATAGTCATCTTCAAGACTTCTTATCTTTTCTTCATTAATTATTTCACTCACTTTCTTGATACCCATTTATCATACTCTGTTTTCTAAAGCATTCACTCTCCAACTTATACCTACTTTCACATTCAATGCATCAATTGTTTCAAGTAAATCATTTGTAGAGTTTGAGTGTACCTATGGAGAAGAAGATTCAGCCTCATTTTCAACTTTTTCCATTAATGCAACATTAGCCTTGGTGATGTCATCTGCATGATCACTCCAATCAAAATTCCCTTCTTGTTGTGCAGCAAGTGCTACATTTCCTTAATTTCTGGGTTGATTACGATTGTTTCTGTTGGGGTTGTTGGGAGCATTTGGAGGGTTTTGGTTGTTTCTTTGGTAATTGTGGTTCTGGGGCACAACTTGCTGATTGTTCATTTGTAACGATTCCGACGAAACCCGGTATACCCTAACCGGTAGACAATAGTTACGTCATATTTGATGTCGGGTACATGAATTACCATAGTAATTATACGAGAATACATGGTTCACTGTATTGATTGTACGTGAATATATATTTCATCGTATTGAATATGCGATTAATCGATCGATAGTTATTGAAACCCGAACGAATCGAGGGTTCAATTATGGACGATATCTATAATATTTAGTGATTTTACGAAGCATTAATGCTTCAGGATAAGTAAAGTACGGCACAGAAAAAGAATTTCGATTTAATGGTACTTCGGTACGTTAAACGAAACCTTTAATACCAAACCGAGCAAGAGACGATCGATCAAGCCGAAAAAGATGCGCGATTATTAATAATATGATGTTCTAAGATAATAAATGCCATGGTTTAAGTTTTTAAAGTTTTTAAATCGGTTTTATATAAATTTCATTTTTAAGCCGAAAAACGACCGTTTTAACCTCGTTTTAAGCCGAATTAGACATTTAACCGAAAAACAAACTGAACCAGATTATCCATAACATTATCCGGATTGCGAGAATCCAAATGATTGGCTAGAATTGGAGAAGTGGGTCCCACCCCACCTCCCTATCAATCCGATCGGACCACCACCCCCACAAACCCCACTTCATTTTGTTTTTTTACATCAAACATATCAACAAACCTTCATCTCCTCTTCACATATAATCCAAAACCGAGATTTTGGAGCAAGAAAACAAGGTAAAGAATCGAGTTAATCACGTTTCCATCTTCGTTTTTTGAGTTTATTTGCAAGAAAATGAGGTTTCAAAGATGAAAACCGATTCTTGCGTGATCAAGTGATGTATACGGGTTATACAAGGGATCTTGGTCCAAGAAAGGAGTTAAACGAATCAAAAACGAATTTTTACGGTTAAATCTTTGTTTTTGAATCATAACCGAAACTATAGTGTAAGAGGCTTGATCGTGAGTGTAACTTGCTTGGTATTGTGGTATGTTGGTTGTAGGTTCTGTATTTAGTGGTAGATAAGGCGGAAAGACGAGTTTGTAGCTTGTAGTGGCGGAGATCGAAAGGTATATTCTGTTTATGTTCGGTTTTGGAGTTTTTGGACAGATTGTTGATGGTTTAGAGTTAGGTCATGAAATTTTACAGGGATGTTCTACACATGAAAATAAGAGTTCTGTGAAATTTTGGTAATTTTTGGATAAAGGATGATTATTTGGTGAATTTAATGCTCGGTTTTGGCCAAAAATGGTGAAAAATAGTAAAATATCATCAAAAATTCTGGAAAATTGCAGATAAGCTTTTTATAACATGTATAAGTCACACACACAAAATTTAGGTCAGTTGGAGAAGTCTAAGTAGACTTTTCGGTTAAACGAGTTCTAGGGTTTTCTAGCTCGGTTTTGGTGCAAATGGCATGTAAAGAAAGATTTTGGTTCTGGAAAAATTACAGGGGACTATGTGGATGGAAGGGGAGATCCAGGAAAAATTTGGGATTTTTCTAAGGTCTTTTGGTATTTACGACATATTTAGTGTTTAAATGGTGTTTAAAAATAGATAAATAAATTTTAAATATAAAAATTAATTCTGGAAATATTTTTATAAAATTCCCCACTGTCAAAAAGTGATTTTTGCAAAATTTCAAGATCCGAGATTAAACGGATAATTATTTGTGCAAAAACAAACTTTTAAAGCTTAAAACGAGTAAACCGTTAAAGCTCGCTTAAGCGAGCTGACTGGTGTATAAAAACCCTAAAAATGAACTATTTTCATATAATTGAGTTAAACAAGTAAAAATGAATCATCCGAAAATAATTCGGATGGTTTGAGTAATTTTTCCCGATTTAACAGTTTCCGGTGCGCTAAAGACGGAAACGGTTCCCGCGGCCAAACGGGGCGTCTAAACCGAGCTCTAATTTCACAACTTTAACTAAATTATCAGTCAACAACTATTTTCGGGTCGTGTGTGACCAATCTCATTTTTGAAACGTAAAAACGGATACCCGTGCTAGGCACGCAAAACGGGAAAACGACTAATAATGATTTTGACCATTGAACTCTAAACGAAATCACAATCTGAGTCCGGAGAAGTGTTCTGGGTTAACATTGCCCCCGGAACGGGTACAGTACTGGGTTAACAGTGTCCCCAGATGTACCGGTTGATATGGTTAAAGTTATATTAATAATGAGTGTATAGTAACGATCGTAGGGATCATATTACAGATTGGACGTGTTAACTGATAATGATTGTTGTTACCTGCTTGCATGTGCTAAGGTGAGTTTCACGAGCCCCTTTTTCTGAATTGTTTTTAAATATTTTCCCGGGGCGGAAGCATGTTACTACTGAAATGTTTAAGTACATACTGAACGCATGGATTTGCGTGTACTTATAAATATTTGATTTTATAGGAATCGTACGGAATGGGTATAGTACTGGGTTTACAGTGTCCCCAGATGTCTCTAGAAGTGTTTCTGGGTTAACATTGCCCCCGGAATGGGTACAGTACTGGGTTAACAGTGTCCCCAGATGTCCCTAGAAGTGTTTCTGGGTTAACATTGCCCCCGGAATGGGTACAGTACTGGGTTAACAGTGTCCCCAGATGTCCCTAGAAGTGTTTCTGGGTTAACATTGCCCCCGGAACAGGTACAGTACTGGTTTAACAGAGGTTTCACTTGTGGGCTCAGCATAATTACATCGATGATATTATATTTTGAAAACGATTTATCATGGTTTACTCGAATTGTGAAACTCACCAACTATTCGTAGTTGACCCGTTTTCTCACTTGCTTTTCAGGTACAATTAAGATGAAGTGATTGCTTACGTGCTAAGTGCTTGATCTGTGTAAGATTTGCGTGCGGGATGTTAGGATACATTATAATAAATAGAATTATGTATCGTATTGTATGATGTGTGTATCACCTAGACGGTAATGAAATACGAGATAATGTAATTTGAAGTATATTAATGTATTCACTTTTCTTTATAAAAAATGTGGTTGATATCAGAGGTGTCTGTTACATCCCGTTTACGTTTCCGCTGCGGCTACGGGGTGTTACAGAAGTTGGTATCAGAGCCATTGGTTATAAAGAATTAGGATGTCTTTAAAAGATACCAAAAATATAACCAGTAGCTCAAGTATTATAGGATCTGAATATCAACTAATAATTTATGGTGACGAGGTCTGGATGAACTTGGATGGACAAGTGAGTTATTATGGTCCGGAACATAATAACAGACTTGTCCGTACGAGGGAATTCAGGGGAAGTCATGGGGTACATTAATAGGTAAAAATGGCAACATATGTGTAAAGTATATAATATTATTTATACGTGCTAATGTGTGTATATATATGTACATATCTTGTGGGTACATGTATTGAGAAATAGGACCCGGATAAGGAACCGGGGGATGAAATAATAAAAGTACCGATGATGCTGAGATTTCTAGAGCATCGGTTGATGATAAGTCTGACTTATCGGGCCATAGTTATGATAGTACCAAGTTAGATCTTCCGTTTGACATTAACCAGAAATATCTAGTAACCGTCACTCCCAACCAAAATTGATGAATCTCTTACCCTATCAACACCGGTACCGTATATCCTAATAACCCCCTATGTTCACCCGAACCGCCGACCCTCACGTACGGACGGACCTGTACCTGAACCCATTCTTATTCCATTATGGTAAAAAAAAAAATTGATAATAAATGAGCAGATAAAAATAATATATATGTGTATTTCGCACTCTCAAACATATGAGACATACCACCTCTAGATCGAGAATTACCGATTTTAGCAAACCTAGAACGCCTGAGGACATTGACTGAACAAGCGATAGAGTTTCCCATAATAGTAATTGATAATATTTGAAGGCAACCCATGTTGCGCGATTACCTTGAACCTTGCAACTCCCTATGTTAATCTTACATTCGTTAGATGCCTATACCCATGTATACTCGAATAGAATGATTACCTATACACAAAGAGGTGTTGGAACCATTATAGCATAGTTGGTTGTTCGTTCGTAGGTGGTATACCGTGTATGCCGAATATACGAATGGACACGGATATTATAACTCCGTGGTACGTAATCCTTTGGTGCTCACGGTGAGCATGTATCGGTTATACTGACATGCAGAAGGATATTGAAATCATGTATATTAAACATTAATCTTTGTTGAGAAAGATCTATATGTCAGTTGGTGACAAGGATTATGAAACATATTTAAACGTTAACCGACGTCAAGTTAAGTCCATATGTTATTATATTTGTGGGACATATATACTAGATACTGGTATGTGTAATATGTATGATAATATTTGGTGTGTATGTGTACCTGTTGATATGATTGAGCTGGTAACGAGTTATACGGTGAGATTAGTATTGATTACTGCGTACGGGATGAGTACGGCAGAATGACATAAAAAGAATAACTCCAATGATGGAGATTGATATGAGTCAGTTGATTGCTCAAAGATAGCAGATGATGATACCGAATGTCGTATCACAGATCACTGTTAGTGTTGATGCAAATGTGATCGCAGAATTATAGATCGAGCGATCACATGAATATGAATATTTCAATTCTTAGTGGTATTACTAAGAGTGATAATGTCCCACCGAATACTATTATGACTACAAGTATTAGTTATAAACTAAACATGAATAGTAGTCGTAATGAATTAGATCCGGTATGAAGGATATGTTTGTTGGTTGTGTTAAGGAAATTATTAATAGTTTACTGATGGTAAAGGGAGGAGTGGACTAGCGAGTGGATAGAAAAGATTGAAATGGTTAAGGATATTGGTAAGAGTCTAGAACATTGTGTAGTGAAATATGCTACAGATATGTTGGTAGATTATGTTGTATCGTGATGGAACACGATGGTACAAAATTATAGTTAAAAAATTATTGCTCAGATGATATGGTCAGGATTTAAAATTCTTGTGCTAGAGCACTTTTATTCGAGTAATTAAACTTAGAGATTGGAAACTGAGCTATGAAAGAAAGAAATGTTGTGTGCTGATCACTTAGAACACGCTAATCGTTTGAAGGAATTGTCGTGTCTGGTAACATGGCTAATTACTCCTGAAACTAAGCGAAGTGAGCGCTATATTGGGGACTAACTCCATCGATAAGGAGTATAGTCAACCCTGTAAAATATACAACCTTTGGAAGGGTTGTGTCACAAGCCAGCATTGATATATTTGACTTTATGGGAAGCGGACTGGAAGGACGTTAGGTGAGACGTCGAGTGTTAAAGAAGAGAAATGATAAAGGTATAGTGCAAGATAGGCTTTTGAATAAGTAGGTATGTCCTACAACCCAGAATTATACTAAGACTAGTTCTGGTGTGAAAACATGAACCGCATGAAGGGTCCTCCCCTAAATGTGGAATATATGGTTATCGGCAGGAAGAAGAATGTCGAGTGATAGTAGGCCACAGGTGTGGTAAAGATGGACGTAATGCCCCATTTGTAGAACCAATTGAAGCCATGTGAACCGGCGACCCCAACCCATTCGTGTACAACCACTCCGAACCCAACAGCTCCAATAACAATCCATCCAAAGAAATCAAATTATGCCAAACAATTGTGCTAGCTATGAATGTGGCAGTACAGTACGTTTCAAGAGAAATTGCCCAAGGTTGAACCAAGGTGTCATTGGAAGACGAACCTCATGACAAGCATCAACCTCTGATCAAGCAAGGAGCCGTGCTTTTGTGAGCAATTCGAATAAAGCAAGTCATGATCCAAAGGTGGTGTTAAGTGTGTTGTAGTTTTAAATCAATAGGCTTCGGTGATATTTTTACGGTCGCCGATAGAAGTCAGTTCCTGTTAACCTCCTACCATTTGGAAAGTTATCGATTAGGGAACTACAGAACCCTATACTGTAGAATCGCTAACGGTAAATCCCTGATGGTTAACTAAATTGTTCGGAATTGTCCTATTATTCTGAACGATTAACCTGTCTTTATTGACCTACGACCAATAAGGTTAAGAAGTTTTGACGTAATAGTTAACATGGATTAGCTAACTCAACATGAAGCTGAAATCAAATATGAAAAGAAAATGATTAGAAACTCTCTTTCGGGCAATGAAGCGATTAGATACAAAGAAAAGTGTACGGTATTATGTTACCACTCTAATCTCGTCTTGAGATGTTATAATAATTACGTCAAGAAGACGGGGTGTATTTAACAAACGTGATTGCCACAGATTTAAAAGAAAACATATAGAAGATGTTTCGGTGATACGTAAATATCCAGAAGTTTTCCTAGAAGAACTTCCTGGATTACCGCCAACCCGACATGTCGAATTCAGAATCGATATAATGCCTCAAGCTAGCCCTGTTGCTAAAGCACCCTACCGACTTGCACCAACTGGAATGCAAGAATTATTGGATAAGGTTTTATACGACCTAGTTAGTCACCATGGGGTGCACCAGTGTTATTTGGGAAATGAAGGACGGAAGTGTTAGGATAAGTGTTGATTAGGGAGAATTGAATAAAGTGACGATCAAGAATAGGTATTCACTTCTTCGAAGTGAATGATCTGTTTAACCAACTGCAAGGGGCGATTTATTCTTAGAAAATTGATCTTAGATATAGTAATCACCAAATGAAAAATCCAAGAGGAGGACGTTGCAACAACAGCGTTTCGGACTCGCTACGCCCATTATGAATTCTTAGTTATGCCTTTCGGGCTAACAAATGCGCCGGCAGCATTCATGGAACTTATGAACCGAGTCTGTAAACTTTATTTTGACAAATTTGTCATAACATTCATTGATGATATTTTGATATATTCGCAACGTAAAGAAGAACACGAACGACGGTTAAGGAAAATTGTGGAAGTGTTAAAGCAAGAGGAGTTGTACGCGAAGTTTTCGAAATGTGATTTTGAATAAATAAGGCATAATCCTTTGGTCATGTTGTAAAGCAACAAGGACTTCACATAGATCAAAATAAGATAGAAACCATTAAAATTGGCAGTCACCCAAGGCGCCAAAGGAAATGCGCCAATTTTTAGGACTAGCCGGAGATTATCAGCGGTTTATTGAAGAATTCTTAGCATTACCAACTCATAATCCTTTGTACGACGCTAATGTACAAATTTTATAGATGATAAGAGACCGCAGTCTCATATTCAACGAAGATGGGTCGAGTTGTTAAGCGATTATGACTGTGACATCCGTTATCACCCCGGCAAGGCTAACGTCATAGCCGATGCCTTGAGTAGGAAAGATCGGGTTAAGCCATTGCGAGTGCGAGCGCTGGGGATGATAGTCCAGTCGAACCTTTCGGACCTGATTCAAGTCGCTCAACGTGAGGTGTTGAGAGAGGAACAATTGGAAAATGAGGGACTTTATGGCAATGAGAAGAATTTCGAACAGCGCGTGGACGAAATTCTCTACTTCAAAGAAAAATCGGGTTTGGATCCCGACCCTCCATGACCTTCGTGAATTAATCATGGACGAAGCGCATACATCGAAATATTCCATACATCCGGGATCGGATTAGACTATTGATGATACGAATATCTGAAAGGATTTTATTAATGGCCGAGTTTGGAGAAAGATATGGTTACGTATGTTGGTGAATATTTAAGTTATGCAAGAGATAAGGCTGCACACCGAAAACCCTAGGGAACGCCACAACGACAGAAAATTCGCCAATGATAGTGGGAATAAATTACAATGGATTTCGGGACGCAATGCCCATGATATATCAAAGGCATGATGTAAATTGGGTAATCGCGGATCGATTAACCAATCCTCGCACTTCATCCCAATCCATGACGATTACCACAATGAATTCTCGCCCAAATTCATGATGGTGAAATGATATCTCGTCGTGGAGTACCATTTTCAATTATCTCCAAACGAAATGGGCATCCTACTTCCATTATTGGAAGGCGGAGAAGGAAGCATCGAGAGCTTGAAGCTTTCTATGGGTGAAGTAATTATCACCAATTTGTTAAATTGAAAATGGGCGTCAATCAAGCCATCAGATTTGAATTGATTCGAGAAACAACCAATCGGATTTATAATATTTAAGATAAATTGAAAGCAGTGCGAGATTGGCAAAGGATTTATGCCAACATCCAAAGGAAGCCATTGTCGCTGGAAAGAGGTGACAAGGTATTTTTAAGGCATCACCTTAGAGAGGTGATATGAGGTTTGGCAAAACCGAAAATAGCTCCTTAATATATTGGACCTCATGAGACTATCTCCATGATTGGTCATTTAGTTTATCGATTAAAATACTCCAGGGGCTAAGTACTATACATGATGTTTTGCCATGTATACGGATTGAAAGGTACCTAAGCGACGAGGCAACGAAAGTACCAGTAATGGAGGTACTCATAGAAGACATACTTGATATCATAAATAATTCCGTAGAGATAGTAGACGGGAAAACTAAACAGTTTGGACACACCAAGCTTTATTGATTAAGATTAAGTGGAATTCACAGCGAGGACCAGATTATACCTGGTAACGCGAAGGTGAATTCTGAAGGAAAAACCCCCACCTTTCTCTCGAAAGGGGATAGTGGGCGTGTAAAATTTCGAGGACGAAATTTCTTAACGGGGGGAGAATGTAACGATTCCGACGAAACCCGGTATACCCTAACCGGTAGACAATAGTTACGTCATATTTGATGTCGGGTACATGAATTACCATAGTAATTATACGAGAATACATGGTTCACTGTATTGATTGTACGTGAATATATAATTCATCGTATTGAATATGCGATTAATCGATCGATAGCTATTGAAACCCGAACGAATCGAGGGTTCAATTATGGACGATATCTATAATATTTAGTGATTTTATGAAGCATTAATGCTTCAGGATAAGTAAAGTACGGCACAGAAAAAGAATTTCGATTTAATGGTACTTCGGTACGTTAAACGAAACCTTTAATACCAAACCGAGCAAGAGACGATCGATCAAGCCGAAAAAGATGCGCGATTATTAATAATATGATGTTCTAAGATAATAAATGCCATGGTTTAAGTTTTTAAAGTTTTTAAATCGGTTTTATATAAATTTCATTTTTAAGCCGAAAAACGACCATTTTAGCCTCGTTTTAAGCCGAATTAGACATTTAACCGAAAAACGAACTGAACCAGATTATCCATAACATTATCCGGATTGCGAGAATCCAAATGATTGGCTAGAATTGGAGAAGTGGGTCCCACCCCACCTCCCTATCAATCCGATCGGACCACCACCCCCACAAACCCCACTTCATTTTCTTTTTTTACATCAAACATATCAACAAACCTTCATCTCCTCTTCACATATAATCCAAAACCGAGATTTTGGAGCAAGAAAACAAGGTAAAGAATCGAGTTAATCACGTTTCCATCTTCGTTTTTTGAGTTTATTTGCAAGAAAATAAGGTTTCAAAGATGAAAACCGATTCTTGCATGATCAAGTGATGTATACGGGTTATACAAGGGATCTTGGTCCAAGAAAGGAGTCAAACGAATCAAAAACGAATTTTTACGGTTAAATCTTTGTTTTTGAATCATAACCGAAACTATAGTGTAAGAGGCTTGATCGTGAGTGTAACTTGCTTGGTATTGTGGTATGTTGGTTGTAGGTTCTGTATTTAGTGGTAGATAAGGCGGAAAGACGAGTTTGTAGCTTGTAGTGGCGGAGATCGAAAGGTATATTCGGTTTATGTTCGGTTTTGGAGTTTTTGGACAGATTGTTGATGGTTTAGAGTTAGGTCATGAAATTTTACAGGGATGTTCTACACATGAAAATAAGAGTTCTGTGAAATTTTGGTAATTTTGGATAAAGGATGAATATTTGGTGAATTTAATGCTCGGTTTTGGCCAAAAATGGTGAAAAATAGTAAAATATCATGAAAAATTCTGGAAAATTGCAGATAAGCTTTTTATAACATGTATAAGTCACACACAAAATTTTAGGTCAGTTGGAGAAGTCTAAGTAGACTTTTCGGTTAAACGAGTTCTAGGGTTTTCTAGCTCGGTTTTGGTGCAAATGGCATGTAAAGAGAGATTTTGGTCCTGGAAAAATTACAGGGGACTATGTGGATGGCAGGGGACATCCAGGAAAAATTTGGGATTTTTCTAAGATCGTTTGGTATTTACGACATATTTAGTGTTTAAATGGTGCTTAAAAATAGATAAATAAATTTTAAATATAAAAATTAATTCTGGAAATATTTTTATAAAATTCCCCACTGTCAAAAAGTGATTTGTGCAAAATTTCAAGATCCGAGATTAAACGGATAATTATTTGTGCAAAAACAAACTTTTAAAGCTTAAAACGAGTAAACCGGTAAAGCTCGCTTAAGCGAGCTGACTGGTGTATAAAAACCCTAAAAATGAACTATTTTCATATAATTGAGTTAAACAAGTAAAAATGAATCATCCGAAAATAATTCGGATGGTTTGAGTAATTTTTCCCGATTTAACAGTTTCCGGTGCGCTAAAGACGGAAACGGGTCCCGCGGCCAAACGGGGCGTCTAAACCGAGCTCTAATTTCACAACTTTAACTAAATTATCAGTCAACAACTATTTTCGGGTCGTGTGTGACCAATCATTTTTGAAACGTAAAAACGGATACCCGTGCTAGGCACGCAAAACGGGAAAACGACTAATAATGATTTTGACCATTGAACTCTAAACGAAATCACAATTTGAGTCCGGAGAAGTGTTCTGGGTTAACATTGCCCCCGGAACGGGTACAGTACTGGGTTAACAGTGTCCCCAGATGTACCGGTTGATATGGTTAAAGTTATATTAATAATGAGTGTATAGTAACGATCGTAGGGATCATATTACAGATTGAACGTGTTAACTGATAATGATTGTTGTTACCTGCTTGCATGTGCTAAGGTGAGTTTCACGAGCCCCTTTTTCTGAATTGTTTTTAAATATTTTCCCGGGGCGGAAGCATGTTACTACTGAAATGTTTAAGTACATACTGAACGCATGGATTTGCGTGTATTTATAAATATTTGATTTTTCGGGAATCGTACGGAATGGGTACAGTACTGGGTTAACAGTGTCCCCAGATGTCTCTAGAAGTGTTTCTGGCTTAACATTGCCCCCGGAATGGGTACACTACTGGGTTAACAGTGTCCCCAGATGTCCCTAGAAGTGTTTCTAGGTTAACATTGCCCCAGGAATGGGTACAGTACTGGGTTAACAGTGTCCCCAGATGTCCCTAGAAGTGTTTCTGGGTTAACATTGCCCCCGAAACAGGTACAGTACTGGTTTAATAGAGGTTTCACTTGTGGGCTCAGCATAATTACATCGATGATATTATATTTTGAAAACGATTTATCATGGTTTACTCGAATTGTGAAACTCACCAACTATTCGTAGTTGACCCGTTTTCTCACATGCTTTTCAGGTACAATTAAGATGAAGTGATTGCTTACGAGCTAAGTGCTTGATGTGTGTAAGATTTGCTTGCGGGATGTTAGGATATATTATAATAAATAGAATTATGTATCGTATTGTATGATGTGTGTATCACCTAGACGGTAATGAAATACGAGATAATGTAATTTGAAGTATATTAATGTATTCAGTTTTCTTTATAAACAATGTGGTTGATATCAGAGGTGTCTGTTGCATCCCGTTTACGTTTCCGCTGCGGTTACGGGGTGTTACATCATTTGTGGCTACTGGTAGTTGTTAAAATTGGGGTTGTTGTTGTAATTGTTGTTTCTTGGCTGGTTTTGCTGGTATTGGTAGTGATTCCTTGGTTATTGATTCTGGTACTGATTCACTTGGAAGTTTCTTGGCTGGTTGCATTCTCTAGCAAAATGTCCTGGTTGCTGGCAATTGTAGCAGATTGCCTTAGACTTATCAAACCCAATCCTCTCATTTGGACCAGACACTAGAGATCTTCCAATCCTATTGAACAGCCTCTTGCTTCTGAGAGCCAGCATTGCAGCCTGCCACTTCAAGTCCATGTCTTCAAGATCATCAGCATCAATCTGTTTCAAATTATCTGGAATAACACTTGTGTTGATCATGTTTTTGGCTACAAATGCATTGTAAGACGAACAATGCTTGAGTTTCACTTCCTTGACCACTGTTTCCACCAGCATAAGGTGAATGTCCACTTGCCATGGAGGAAGAATCATTGTCATCTATGAGTTGGACATTAAACCTTGACTGGCATCCTAGGTTACTTGAACTATCACCAACAAATGTTTTAGGTGTATCAACACCATGTTCAGTAAGTTCTTCTATGATAGGGATCTATTGTTGGTTTTTGGTGGACAAGTTTCCCATAGGTACAATTAAGTGCATTGGACACCTGAAAGCATGGTTTCTCTTCCTTTATCATTTCGTTCTCAATCATTTCTATCTCAGCTGCTTGAAGAAAGCAAATTACATCATCCAGCTTGAGTTGTTCACAATTTGGTTTCTGAAGAATGAACTTGCTACCTGTATACCACTCCTTTGGCATTGATAACAACAGTTAGTGTTCAAATCAGAATCGGATATCACATAATCAGTGGTTCTGAGATCATTCACTATGGCTAGAAACCTATCAAGAATTGATTTCAATCTCTCCCCATCTTTATATTTGAATCTCTCAATTTTTTGCTTGAGTCTTTGCTTCTTGATGTTTTTCAGCTCATAATTCCCTTCAAAAATTTCAAGTATTTCATCATACATAGCTTTGGTTGTGGTATGATGCGCAACTTTTGTCAATATTTCCCAAGACAGACCCAGCTTTATCATAGCTAGAGCTTTGTCCTCCACATTCCTTATCCTATCACCCACGGCTTGGTTAGGATTTGCACTTTCAGTCACATATTGACCATTCTTGATGTAGTTTCACATGTCAACGTCATTATAACACACTTCAGCCTCAAGCAACACTTTCCACTTGATGAAATTCTCCTATCCGTACAACCTTGGAATTTTGTTAGTGGAAACCCCTTGCTCTTCAAAACCAGACATATTTTTGTTATTTTGCAAAGTGATTTTAAAGAAAAACAGAGAAAAGTTTTAACATATTTAAAAATCAAATTTGAAAATCAATCAGATCTGAGAAATCACTCTTCAGATCTGATGTTTTTGATTAGATTGGAGCAAGATCTAATAAAAATACAAACTTTAAGTAAAAAAAAAATGAAAGAAGACACCAAATATTGCAGATCTAGAAGAATGAAGAAAAAATAGAGTTGCTGATGTCAGGATCCAATGGAATAGTATTCGGCTCACGTCATTCTTCATCTTCAATTAATCAATCATTAAGCAACGATTCTTCACCCAAACAGCAACAAACAAGCTTTGATACCATTTGTCGGTCCCGTATTGATCACTCAAACTCACAATAAATGTCACAATGATGTGTCGACAAGAAGGTTGATGACTTTGCTATTTAGGGTAAGAATAGATGTTTGTTAAAGGCGGAATCACTAACAAACACTATTTGTTGCTTAAAGATTATTAAATGTAACAAACACAAACAATAACTCAAAAGATTTCCGTTTATAGAAAGTTTAATACAAATGTAAATCAATTAGGGTTTCTTGTAAGGAATGTTTATCTGTACTAATCTTAGGACAGCCATCACACTCAAATCAGAAATATTCCGTAGGTCTGAAAAATGTAAAGTGGCAAAATCCGTCCTTAGGAGGCGTGCCCTAGATCATTCTATTAATAGGCCAGACTCCTAACAGTTGTCATTCGTTCTAGAAACCCTAAATATTGATACATAATTATAAAACATAATATAAAACATTCTAAGTGTAAAAACAGCTCTTCGGGCACACTTTGTGCCATTTTTCTTCTTCGAGCAGACATGGTAACCTTGAAGTGTGCGGGTAAACAGTTCTCCGGGTAGACTTTACTTATATTATTTTCCTTAGAAATTACTCACCTAGCATACTTCAATCTTCTTAATCATAGCAAACTTTGTTCGATATGGTCCTACGAGCAAACTGTTCTTCATGAATCCCTTCAACTCTTTGTTAAAGAATAACTTATTAAGCAAACCAAAGTGTGCTAGGAACACTGTTTGACTTGTGATTGTAGCACTGTAGCTTGCTCGGAGTTGAACCTTGCTAGAGAAAGTACTTCGAATATTTCTTGATCAACTTTCTTCAAGCATGCTCGGACTACTGTTTATTAATGAAACCTTGCTAGATCTTCCAAGTACTTGGCTTCAAAAGCTTGGTTTAGTCAAGGGTTTGCTGGTAAGCAAACTATGCTCGACTTGAAGAACACATTTGCTAGACAAAGTGAATCCTGCTCGGATTATCACTTAAGAAGACTTCATGAAGATAACCTTGCCTGAAAGGCAAAATACCTTGCTAGGACTAGTAAAACCTTGCTCGGATGTCCAAGTGTGCTCGATTATCCATACTTAGCCATTTCCAAGGAGTGATGAGAAGATTCCAATCTCATTTAAGTCATATCATGTCAAATCCTCGACTCAACATTAGGCTTATTTTGCTTGTCGGTAACTTTAACGGTCGAAAAATCCTCTTTTAAACGCGAACCGACACGATAATTAGGGACTGCTTTAGAACAGCCCCTAAAGTTGTAAAATACTCATACATGACATAAGGTAATGTATTAAAAGAGGTCAAGATAGCAAAACTTGGTCCTAAAACGGTTCGTGTCGTGAAAACTGACACTAAAACGTTAAAAGTTGCTATTTTAAGAAAATAATAACTAAAATGAGAAATAAAGTATTTTTATAAAAAAAAACTCCTAAAAATTAATTAATATTTATATAACAAGTGTTTCTAGAGATTCAAAAATAAGTTTTTATACGAAAAGTCGATCGGTTCGTTTTTAAACGAAAAACCGACAAAACAGACATAAATTGATTGTTAGATAGGAATTACGTGCTTGTATGATTGTGTGGTCGTTATACTAAGATTAAATAAATAAAGATGTTCAACAATTTCAATGCAAACCGAATTTTTATAAAACGTGTACTAATATAGGAGACAAGATTTTGGATAAAAAGCTTCGACTATGAGCTAGAGAGGCTGCATGATGAGAATGGGATATTGGAATGACATTAATAGAATACCATAGATGAAGACTGGATTGTCGGGGACATATAAGTTCCTGGTGATGTTGTTATTCATTGTTTCGGACATTGCAATGGTGGTTATGAGAAAATATTTGATTGTTTACTGTTGTTGCATTGTGCCTAAATTTGAAATACAACTTTTCAAGGGTGATATTCGATAATATAAAGCATTATTTTGATAAGGATAAGTGGCTGATGTACCCGAGGTTAATACAATTGATTATTGAATATCAATTTCCTGGAGTAAAGAAGTTTGGTGATAAGATGAATTTCTCACAAATCGAGAAACAATTGTGCTAAACTACCTTCATACAATAACAAGAAAGAAAATGAAATTTCGAAGTTATGATATAAAATATATATATTTATTGTCACTTTAATAGTGTTATGATCTAATGAGCAATTTGTAAGTACCCGCCCCGGCATATTCTTCCTAAGGCCAGGGTGTTACAAAGACTCCCATTCTTTCTTTGACACCTCGGTGATCCAAATAGCATGACGTTTGACTTCTTCTCTGTTACCACTTGTTAGGTTTGAACACACATGAACCAAATACAAACACGAAAGTAATAAATGAACAAGAGGATTTAACGTGGTTCGGCCTAATTAAACTGGACTACGGGTATGTTTTTTAGGATCTTTTAGCTTTAAGCTTTTAAGAAAAAGCTCATACTCAATTAAAAGTCTTGTTTGGTTGAAGCCTTGAAGGAGTTTGTAGCATTAGGTCATAAGAAAAAGCTTAAAGCTCCTACTAGTAGCGTTTAGAAAAAGCTACGAGATTTTAGTATTTTAAATTACTTAAATAACCTTCCAAAAATAGTTACATTTAGCATTATTTTTTTATTTATGCCCATTTTGGTCATTTTATACATTTTATTTAAAGTTCCAGCAACTCTTTCAAATATCTATATATATCTAAAAAAACTACAGCTACCAGCTTCCAGCTAAAACTACCAGCAAGTCTTACCAAAATACCCTACGTCCACGAGTGGCAACTACATATTCATAATTCAGTGAAAAAGGTTTACAAGTATAATGTGATATAAATAGAGACTAATCTAAAGTTTTATTCACATTCAGTTCCCTACCAGATATCCATATATATATATCATATAATTACATTAAAAATTACTACAAATTCTCTCTAATTTTCAACTAAATAATACACTTTTATCATTATCGTTTCTCTCTCCTTCACTCCAATCACTTTCAGAATATATTAAAATATTATATGGTGTGCAGTAAAACCTAAATTTAACTTTTCCGTATAACATTTTATTTCTTCTCTACTCACAACCACTTGTAACCATACCATATAATTTACAAATTCCTTTAACATATTTTTAAGGAATAGGTTGAGAACGCTATTATAAATCTAGAAATCTAAACTAGATTAGGCTTGGGCTTGGCTACCCGCAACCGTCTACCCTTTTGACTTCATGTAGTAAACAGGGCCGAAAAAGGCCTACGAACCCTACAGTGAGTTCTCCTACTTATAAGAAACTCAAGTTAATTATTTTATTAATGTGAGACAAACTAATTTGCCCTTTTCACTAGTGTTTTAGTTCTCTACTATAAATTTCAGAGTATTGATGTCGCATTAATCTTTACTCTTTGGACATTTTAATAATTAATTTATTATTAACAAATGCTAATATATATTATTATTTTTCCAAAATTTCCAACAAGTTTTTCTGGTTTAACTCAATACATTATATTTAACTCTATTCGGTTTGGTTTACAAACTCCCATACATTAACATGGGTCTCTTACCTTATCTTATTGAATCGAAATATACCAACTAATCCAAAATCAATGTTGACGAAAACTCATAAATTAAGGATTAGTGACTACATTGGGAGCGCAAAGCTCATAATTAATGTAATTAAAAATATAAAGATGTTTCGTTTTTCGGGTTACAGGTTTTTCGGGTCAGGTTCTTCGGGTTTCAAAGTGTTAAATCTTGACCCGAAACCCAACCCGAATCTCTCACAGGTTTTTCGGGTTCGGGTAATTTGGGTTCTGGTTTTTTCGGATTGAGTTAATCGGGTTTCGAGTATCCTAGAAAACAAAACAAAAAACAAAAAAAAATTTAAAAACTACAATACTAAAATTAAAACAACATATTATTCTCTGCTCGTAAGCAAATAATCAAATAATAAACTAACATAACTTGATAAAATAATCCAAAAGAAGAGTAAAACTAACTCGAACCATAACCATTTTCAATCGGACGTGATTTGGTTGTCCGATTACGGTTACTATTAGTAATAAATGGAAATCATAAATTAACAATAAATAATCGATCTATAATAGTTGTAATGACAACAGTCAATTATTACAAAATTTTGATAACATTAGTGGCTAAGACTATGCCTATTATACCTAAAAATATATTTAATTTTAAAATAAAAGTTTATTCGGGTTATTCGGGTTGACCCGAAACTTATAAATCAAACCCGAGAACCAACCCGAATTACTTTGGTTCGGGTTTGGAGATTAGTCTTTTGTCGGGTTCAGGTTTTCCGGGTTGGGTTGAACGGGTTCGGGTACGTATTTTTTCGGGTTGGGTTTCGGGTAAAAGTGACAGCCATAGATGTCAGACCTACAACCAATACTAGTCGGCTAGTTCAAATTAAACTAGCTCGTATAGATATTATAAAAACAATTATATGAACTTCAAAATTGAAAACTACGTTGACTATCAAATTGTTTATTTATATCATACGCTTGTAATTAAAAAAAATTCATGGTCATTTGTTTAATGATGCATGGCATGCTTATGCGTACTTGATTACAAAACATTAAAAGTAAGCAACCTATTATGATCAACAATGACTACACCTATATTTAAACCTCAATTATATTATAATCTAGCTTTAATTTTAAAAGTTTAGTAAACAAAAATACACTATTATCTTAAGTGGGAACCAAAATAACTAAATTCAAAGGTTAAATCAAGATTTCTTTTCTTTTCTCTTTCTATACATTTTGTTTTTCTTTTTACTTATATTTATTTTTTCGATTATTTTTGTTTTATTCATTTTATCGAACTTTTATTTTACACTTGTCATGACCACAAACTTTCTCACAACTATATTCCCGCCAAACAGTGACGGATCTGACTCATATGATCCGAACCCGTTACTCATGAACCGAATTTTCTTTAAACGGTGAAACCGTAATTGAACTCTTCCCTAAAAGTCATATAGACAAATATAATGTTTAGGTAAACAATAAACACATTGTAAACATTAGATAATAAACATGTGGTATTAATATGTTGTTCAGGCGTTAGGATAAATAGTATGTTTAACAATAAATTTCATTGTGCGCTTTTTTTTACCAAGCCTTTGCTTTTATGACACCTAAAAAATTGCTAAATAGTAAATACTAAACCAAGTAAATACTAAACCAGGTTGAAAGTCGTACAAAATATACTTTTTACAATTCATACAATATCCTAAATCACTCATTTCAAAATTCAAGATTTTCATCAAAATTTAACATATCAATTACTTAAAACAGAAGAAAAATCATATGCAGGCCAACCCAACTTGTTTCAATCCATTACCCTATCAACCCATTTCCCATCAAGAATGTATGTACCTACCTGCTAGCAGACTGTACCAAAAAAAAAAAAAAAAAATAATTTTCCACTCGCTCTAACTTGTAGCATCTGAAAATACAATCATTTAGTCAATACTAAAATACAAAAGTTCCTTTTAATCATTACACATTAAAACATTTACCTTAAAATGGTAACTCAACAACAACCCATTTTCTTCATACATAGAGTCAAAAAGATCCATTTGTGAAATGAATCATTGTAGTATACCCAACTCGTACTTAATCACCTAATCAAACAGTCAATAATCTTCAAACTAAAGTCTTATAAGAGGTCAAACAATCGAGAGACTTACGAGTGAAACGAACACATAATATGCAGCTTGACTTACAAGAGGTTCACTGGTCAAACATTCAACAAACTTAAAATTAAATTGCTCTTTGCAAAAAAGAAAAAAGAAAAAAGAAAAAAAAGAAAAGAAAACGAAGATAACTAACTCGATAATGATTCAAAATTCATTATTAACAGTCCCGTAGACTGCACATCCAAATTCCTTAATTTCCTTAGACTCGTATCAGCAAATGCTAAACTACATGTAACAATTAATTTTTTAACATAAGGTATGTATATGTTATCATAATATAAAACTAAAACTAAATTAAATAAATTATTTTACCTACAAGTAACCATGTGTAAAATTTTGATTGTTACATATGTTTACACGTTACATATGTATAAAAATCAAAACATTGTCTATAGCATAACTCGTTGGTAAATAATGCTTTTTTTGTTTTACATTGTGACAAAAAAAATCAAAATATAAAATAAAATTTGATTATTATATTGTGTTTTAAGAGTTTTCTTAATTCAAATAGGTTTTAATATAGACGTACAGAAATTTTATTATTTTATTTACCTGATAAACAATATATACGCAAGCATCGAATAAATTTTACGGCATTTCAAGGCAATTGCTCCATTTGTTTACTTGTTATATTTTTTCCGTATTGCTCTAATCATTAAACTTATATATTTTTCCGACCCATATACGACTTGTTAATTATTGATGAAAGAAAAACAAAATGATATTATTAATAATTTATATTATGCTCAAGAAAGCAGGTGGCTCACTATAAAAGGTAGCAGATTTTGCAAGAAATCACATCAAACCAAAGTTATCCCAACTCCATATTATACTAAATTTGAATTGACACTCCATGGGTGAAGCCATTATGTTCCCTATATCCGATAAGAACCACAAATCTAACGGTACTGCACCAAGGGGGGGCAACAACGATCTTGACAATTCGTGGTTTGAAGAAGTAATCGACGATGATCTTAAATGGTCTTTTGCATTGAACAGGTTTGGTATATGTCTCGCTAACCACTACTCCATTAGGGCTGTTTGTTTATTTCATATCAATCGTTTAAAACGTTATTGGTTTTATAAACATTACCATCTTGATTCGAACGATTTACACACACACACACATATATATATATGTATATGTGTATATATATATAAATGTTATAGTTTTTTACACTATTTTCTCGTTTCAAAGTGTGCTACATAAGGGGATTAGTGAGTACCAAGAAATCGTTCTTTTGGACACAAAGCGCTTCGGAAAGGTATTATGAATATTTTTGAGTTCATGCGTACATGAAGTTGAGAGCTAGCTTAAACGTACTAGCTATCAAATACCATTATTAATATCTATTAAGTTTGTAAAAAATATGTAGGCGTTGGTAATTGATGGGAAGATGCAGAGCGCAGAAAATGACGAGTTTATCTACCATGAATGCTTAATTCATCCTTCTCTTCTGTCTCACCCATAGTACGTAAACCTCATTTCAACCCTTCTAGTTTCATTTCATTTAACACAATTGATATCCTATTGTTTAAACATGCCTTCGACATAATCATGTGTATGATATATTAGTATCAATGCATAAAATAATATGATCTTAAAATTATTTGAAAATTAAATATATATTTCACATATGACTCAACTCCATTAAAAGAATCTTAATTAAAATTGCGGATACTTGATCATTTGTATTTTAAAAACGTACAAGCAACGATGCAGCCCAAAAACAGTGTTCATAATGGGAGGTGGTGAAGGGTCTACCGCAAGGGAAGCACTAAAGCACAAGTCAATTGAAAAAGTCACCATGTGTGATATTGATGAGGTTTGTTTGCATAAAATACAACCACCAAGCGTGTTTATTTATTTCCTAATTTAGTTTGGTGTTACGTACGCATGCGTAGGAGGTAGTTGCATTCTGCCGAGAACACCTCACGGCAAATAAAGAAGCATTCGGTAACAACTTGCTTGAGCTCGTCATCAATGATGCCAAGTACCTAACCTTTTCATTAAAAAAATCCTTTTAACTTTGACTTTTAGTCTTCGTTGACTTTAAATAATTATATATATATATATATATATTGTCAAAAAAGGGTTGAACTGGAGGAGAGGAAAGAGAAATTTGATATCATAGTTGGAGACTTGGCTGATCCAGTTGAAGGAGGGCCATGCTATCAACTCTACACAAAGTCTTTTTATCAAGATATTCTTAAACCTAAGCTTAATCCCCATGGAATCTTTGTCACTCAGGTCCTTTCCTATTATAAAATTCAGATTATTTTATTACAAAAACATAATGATTATGCTAACAATTAAAATTTTTATTTAGAAAGCATATATATATATATCTATCTTGGAAAGGTATTATTATTATTATTATTATTATTATAGTAAAATACATATATAAAGTGTATACAGGCTGGACCAGCAGGGGTGTTCACACACCAAGAAGTATTTTCATCCATATACAACACCATCAAACAGGTCTTCAAATGTAAGAATTAAAATTATAATTTCTTAAGTATAACAAAACAATAATTGAACCTTTGTTGGCCATCTTATATTTGGTCCAGATGTGGTTGCATACACGGCCCATGTGCCTTCTTTTGCAGATGAATGGGGATGGGTTATGGTTAGTTTTATGTTTTCCAATATCCTTGTCAACATTTGTTAATTATCTTGTCCTTTTGGCATCAGACTCGCCATTTTGTTAAATGAATTGCCGTGCCTTAATTCTTGGTATAGGCATCAGACTCGCCATTTTGTATTCAGGAAGAGAAAATGGACAAGAAAATACGAGAAATGATCAATGGAGAGTTATTGTATTTAGATGGTGCTTCATTCTACTCCTTAACAGTTCTTAACAAGATGGTTTCATCCTCGTGAGTTAATTACGTCTTACTATATATATATATAGAGTTATATACTAATCATCCTACTTAAAAAAACTAAATTGTATTGTTTACTTCTGTGTTTTCAGGTTGAAAAACGAAACTCATGTGTACACTGAGGACAATGCAAGGTTCATTCATGGCCAAGGGGTTGGGAAGAAGGAAAATATTTAAAAGGACTTTTCTTTTTTACTTTAAATGTCAATTGTTTTGAAGAACAAATTTAAGATGTAAAACATTGGCAAAAACATTGGCAATTAATAATTGTTGATACAAATTTATGTTTTGATAGGGGGCAAAATATGGGTCGGTAAATAAAGAATTACGGAGAAGAGTAACGGAGATAGAGCAGATTTTCTTTCAATGTTGCATTCAACCGAATTCAATTTTTTCAAAAACAAATCAGCACAAATAATAAAAAGTTTAACAACACATAAATAATTAGAAAACTTAATATCAGCTACGTTTTTAACAATAAAGTTAACAACGTAAATAGAAAGTTGAAACAATTTAAATAAAAAATGGTCGAGAGCTCATGAGTGTTTTCACACGTATTGCGACGTTAAATTTTTGAAAATTACCTTGAGTGTTTACTTGAAATTGATAATATATATATATATAGGATTACGATCATTAGAGAACTTTTTTAAAATTGAGAATCATAAGAACCATTTTGAATCACAAAAAACCAAAATATAAAAAAATCATAAAATAATAAAAAACACAAAAATCAAAAAAGTAAAAAAACAAAAATTTTTATTTTATCATCCATGTTTCATAAAAAAAATCGGTTTAGCTAAATTATATACACATATGTATAATATATATATATATATATATGTACATTTACATGTTTTTTGTACACATGTGTATAATTAAAATAAATGATACTGTACACATGTGTATATTACGTAACTAAAGTTTATATAAAATTAACATATGTGTATAATACGACGTTTTTGTAATTTTTTTTATTTTTTTTATTGAAACCAGAATGAAATATAAGAATTTTGGTTTTTTACTTTTTTAAAATTTTTATAATTTTTTGTTTTATGATTTTTTTAAATATTTTTTAAAGGTGTTTTAGTGGTTCTCAAAGTTCTCAAAGTTCTCAATTTGCAAAGGGTTCTCTTAAAATCCTTACTCTATATATATATATATATATATATATATATATATATATACATATATATACATATATATATAGGACCGTCTCTGAAAATGAAAGAAAAAAGAAGGGCCTGGACATGAAAACCAAAAGGCCCTAAATTACAAACTCAACAAATATAATATGATACGAGAATATGACATATTAAAAACAACGTTTATTCAGTCGGTAAAATACAGACGTTGCACCGGCGAGTTGACACGAATTTGAGCGATATCGGCCATGTTTGTTACATGTTTGTTACTTCAAGCTCACATATTCAGAAATTAAAAAAACACGGGCGTTGCGGCGAGTCAACGCAAATTCGATCGATATTAAACAGGTTCATTATGAGTACGGGAAGTAACTTAAAAAATAATTTCGCTAAATTATCATATTTTAAAAAAATAAGAAAAACATACTTATGAAAACATAGGAATAACTAACAACACACATAAAAGTAAAGAGTAATAATAAAAGAAAACTTAAAAAATGTTTACAATGGGATTAGATCTCGGGCAAAAAACTACTTCAAAGCTTATAAAGCTCACATCCTGCCACCGTTAATATTTGATATCAATTATATAAATGGGTAAAAAATACACTACATAAAATATTTTTTTAAACCTATAGGCCTCATAGGAGAGTGGGTCTGGGTCTTGAGCCCTTCTTGCTCTTCCTATGGGCCGGATCTGTATATATACTAGATTTTAACTCGCGTGTTACACAGATTATTTAGATTCTATTTTTATATGATTTTGAGTATATAATTTGAATACGGGTTTTGATAGTTTTTTATTTTTTATTTTATTTAGGCTGATGTAAATTAAAAGTACAACATTACATATAGTAAATATTTTATTAGATTTATTTTTCAGCTTTGTTTGTTATATATATTATTGAGTAATTGTAAGTTCAAAGATGGACTAAAATTATAGTTAGGTTGGACTTATGCTTCTGACTGAGATGAGGTAGGTTATAGTTAAGTTGGAATTTAATTATAGTTAGTGGCCTTTATAATTAATAAAACGTATATGTATTATAAAGAACAATTATATGAAATTCTCAAATTAAAAACTACGTTGACCATCAAATTGTTTATTTATATCATACGTTTGTAATTAAAAAAAAAGTGTTTCATGGTCATTTGTTTAATGACGCATGGCATGCTTATGCATACTTGAATACAAAACATTAAAAGTAAGCAACCTATTATGATCTACAATTATTACATCTGTATTTTAAACCTCAAATAAATTTCTTTCTACTTATATGGTAATCTAGCTTTAATTTTAAAAGTTAAGTTAGTAAACAAAAATACACTATTATCTTAAGTGGAAACCTAAATTAATTAAATCGAGAGGTTAAATCAAGATTTCTTTTCTTTTATTTTTTTGAACAAGAAATGATATTTTGGTTTTTATTTTACTTTTTTTTTATTTTTTTCGTTTATTTTTGTTTTATTCATTTTTTCTAACTTTTTATTAACACTTGTCATGAACACAACACTTCTCGCAACTATATTCCCGCCAAACACTGACGGATTTGACCCATGTGATCCTAAAACCAGTACTCATGACCCGACTTTTCTTTAAACGGTGAAACCCTAATTGAACTCCTCCCTGAAACTCATATAGTCAAATATAATGTTTTGGTAAACAATAAACACACTGTAAACATCAGATAACAAATACGTGGTATATTCAAGCTTTAGGATACATAGTATGTTTAAAAAAAAAAATTCAATGTGCGTTTTTTTATCAAGCGTTCACTTTTATGGCACCTAAAAGGTTGCTAAATAGTAAATACTAGACCAGTAAACCAGGTTGAAAGTCGTACAAAATATATTTTTTACAATTCATACAATATCCTAAATCACTCATTTCAAAATTCGAGAATTTTACCAAAATTAACATATTAATTACTAAGAAACTGAAGAAAAACCATATGCAGGCCAACCCAACTTGTTTTAATCCATTACCCTATCAACCCATTTTCCCAACTAGAATGTATGTACCCACCTGCTAGCAGGCTGCACCAAAAGGAAGATGATTTTCCACCGGCTATAACTCGTAGAATTTGAAAATACAATTGTTTAATCGATACCACAATATAAAAGTTCCTTTTAATAATTACACATTAAAACATTTACCCTAAAACGGTAACTGAACAAAAGCCCATTTTCTTCATACATAGTCTAAAAGTTCCATTCCCGAAATGACCCATAGTAGTATATCCGACTCGTACTTAATCACCTAATCAAACATTCAATAATCTACAAATTAAAGTCTTATAAGAGGTAAAACAATCGAGAGACTTGCGAGTGAAACGGACAGGTAATATTTAGTTTGACATACAAGAGGTCCACTGGCCAAACATTCAACAAACTTCAAATTAAATTGCTCTTTGAAAAAAAATGAAGATAACTAACCCGATAGTGATTCAAAATTCATTATTAACCGTCCCGTAGACTGCACATCCAAATTCCTAAATTTCCTTCGACTCGTAAAAGCAAATGCTAATATGGTAATCTGCCAAAATCATAAGAAAGAAATCAAATGGCTAAACTGCCCCCCCCCCCCCCCCCCCGAACACATTTGATATGGTAGCAATAAACAAAAACATTTACGATTTAGTGCTAATAGGCCTTAAAGAAAATCATCAAAAATCAAAACTACTATGGTTGCGGTAACAACAAGCAAACATACATGGAGTGAAAAATTATTCAACCGAGTAAATCACTTAAACAACAAAAATTATTTAAATATGACACACGGTTCAGGTCGCTTCAGTTCGGTTTCCCTAAAGATTCCAAATCGGGTTGCTTCGAGTTTGTTTTGGTAATTGTTTACGTTCAAATAAGTAACCCATATATAATGAATGTTTACTGGCTACCATGATTTGACCCGTCGTAGATAAAATATCCCGAATGAACCTGTTCTAAACATGAACCCCAGTAAATTAAATAAAAAAAAAGTCTAACTCAATCCAAAGCGACCCAAAATCCGATAAGATATAACTTACAACTTACTCACAACCACAAGCGAAATATAAACTTACACGTTCTTTTTCTTAACGAATGAACACAAGCAATAAAAAACACTTTTTCATTCAGTTGCATGTGTTCCATCATTTGTTAGATTAAACTTAATTGAACAAACAAGCAATTTCATACCTTGGTTCGTCCAAGCAGGATGGCTGCAAATAAGCTGAAATTTTCTGCGCACGGTTAAGCCTTTGGCCAACTGAAAACTGTAACAGACTCTGAAGACACAATCTTCAAAAAAAAAAAGTCAAAATCAAATTATATATTACTCATATGCAATGAATTTGTCAGGTCCCCGATTTCGGGTAGATCTTACACAAATCAAGTCAAAACTCACACAAATAAATGTGTTGACAAGGGAGTTAATGACGGGTTGCTATATTTAGAAAGAAAACCGTTTTTAAAGACGGAATCGGTAACAAACGATGTGGTTGCTAAACGATTAATCAAAGGTAACTAACACACAAGATTCACTCAAAAGATTTTCATTCATATAACATAAATCATACAAACGATAATCGATTTAGGGTTTCTTGTTGGGAAAGTTATATCCGTACAATTCTTAGGACAGCAGTTGTAGG
>NW_027501211.1:0-30046 GCF_021521415.1 Bidens hawaiensis | reverse complement strand
AGTACCATTATCACTTCGAATTCTCCTCACCTTGTGTTTGTATAGTTATTCGATCTTAGTGATAAGGTTTCGTACCAAAACGGGCGTTTGATCTTTCGAACTCATAACTAACACCCATGAGTATCTTGAATAATCATCAGTGACAACAAGACAATACCAATCCCCAGAGATACTCGCACGATTCACTGGACCAAACAAATCCATATGAAGTCGTTCAAGAGGAGTATCAATGGAATTCAATAACATAGAAGGATGAGACTTTTTCTTCTGCTTGCCCTTCTTTCATGCAACGCAGTGATCAGATAACTTAAAGTTCTTCAATGAAACACCCTCAACTAAGTCATTAGCCATTAAATAATTCATCTTACGAACATGTATGTGACCCATTCTACGATGCCATAGAGTAGAGTCCTTCTCGGTTGCTTTGGAGACAAAACATGTTTCGATAGACGTTGATACTTTAGAACTCATATTAAAGACGTAAATATCATTTTATTTTGGTGATCTCATGACAAATATGTCCTCGAGAATAACATATCCCGGTTTCAAGATAAGACACTCTTTATCAGTAAATATCATGGTGTACTTCTTATCGCAGATTTGCGAAACACTCAATAAATTATGGTCCACCTTGTCACAGTAATTAACCTTTTCAAAAGTAATGGGACCATTCGAAACTTCACCTTCATGTGTGATCATGCCCCCAGAATTCCCAGCAAATGCTACATAACCCCCTTGAATATTCCTCACATTGGTTAAGAGGTTGATATTTCCAGTGATATGACGAGAACATCCGCTATCCATTATCCAGTTTTCTCCAGAAATAGTCTTGGATGTACCCTTCACACAAAATAAAAGTGATTAGTTCAAAAAGGCATCCCAGGCCTCAGTCTTGGGCACCTTTTGAGTTTCTCTTTGATCATTAGTTTGAACAGATTTCAACTGTTGTTTAGCCACATGAGTATAAGTTACTGGCATCATAGACTTTCGTCTTAGATAAGCAGCACGAACAATGATTGAATTTGTGTTCTTACATATGGGCGCAGTTGGAACAAATTTTGGTTTCACTTGGCCATGGGTTTCATTCACATGAATTACCTTTCGAGGATTCACGTTTGAAAACATAATGTGTGTATCATCCTCACACTACATAGGTCTAGGTAGAGATCACACATATGAGAGGTGTGACGGCCTAGATCGATTATTTATCCTCTCCATAACTTATTATGTAATTTATCCATTATTTATCAATGAACCGTATTTAAAGTATTTATGTTTGTATTGTATAATCGATGTATCGACGCGGCTAGATCCATGGCGGGTTCTCTCAATAAACCTTTCTAACACTGACTTCAATCTTTCACCCTCTCTAAACTTGAAACGGTCAAGTTGTTGTTTCATCCTATCTTTCTTAATATCCTTTAGTTCAGTATTCCCTTCAACCATCTTTACCAACGCATCATACGTTGCTTTTGTTGTAGTAGGATGAGCCACTTTGGTCAGAATTTCCCGTGATAAACCCAGCTTCAGCATAGCTAAGTCTATGTCATCTTTCTTTTTCAAGGTTCTTTCAACAGTTTGACTGTTTGCAGTGCCATCGGAAACATAAGGCCCATTCTTAATTGAGTTTCACATCTCAACATCGTTTTAACAAACTACAGCTTCAAACAACACTTTCCATTTGATGTATTTTTCCTGTCCATATAGCCTAGGAATCTTGTTAGTAGAAACCTCTTACTCATCCAATGATCCATACATCTTTTTTTGATATTTTTTTAAAATATTTTGAAAAAAAAAAAAGAAAATTAACAAACTTAAACAAAAACTTAAACACTCTTTGAAAAATAATCAGATCTGTGGACAAAATCCTCAGAACTGATATATCTGGACGGATTAGAGAAAGATCTATAAAAAATATAAGAACTTTAATGTAGATCTGAGTAAGAAAACACTTTTAAACCTCAACAATATTGTTGATCTGTGAAAAATGAAAAACAGAGCAACTGACGTCACAAACCAATGTAACAGTTGTCAGCTGACGTCATTCTTCATCTTCAAAATCAGCAATAATCAGCAACAGTTTTTCATAAAAATAGCAGCAACAAAGCTATGATACCACTTTTCGGTCCCGTATAGCTCACGCAATAGCTCACTCATCGTAACCCACACATAAGTGTTGACAAGAAGGTTAATGACTTACTATTTTTGTAAAGAACAATAGAATATTAAAAGCGGAATCAGTAACACACTTTATGTTGCTAAAAAACATGAAAATAACAAATACAAAAACTAAAAATATTTCCATTAATATTATGACAGATACAATGAAAATCAATTAGGGTTTCAGTGTGCAATATCAGGATTTATGGCAGCTTTCCGTACAGGAGGAAGACACCCATCAAATCATAATATTCGCTCAAGTCCGTTGTTCTGTCGTGTGTCATAGGCGTGCCCTAAAAGTTTCCTTTTACAGGCCTACTCTGACACCTGAAATTCCCTTTTGGAGACCCTATTAATTGATATAAAACATATTCAAACGTATTACAAATTATTCTAAGTGTAAACAGGTCTTCGGGCAAGCTTTGCAACTTTGTCTTTTAGCGAGCAGACCTGGTAACCATTAAGTGTGCTGGGGAACAGTTCTCCGGGCAAGCTTTACTTAGAATATTTTCCTTAGAAAAATTCATCTAGCAGACTTCAATCCTCTTGACCATATCAAACTTTGCTCGATAAAGTCCTACGGGCAAACTTGTTCTTCAGTGATCCCTTCAACCTTTTGTTAACTAAACTTATTTGAACAAATCCAAGTGTGCTGTAACACTGTAGCTTGCTTTGAGTTGAACCTTGCTCATTAGAAGTCCTTAAGTAATTTCTTTATCAACTTCCTTCAAGCTTGCTGGGACCATTTTTTATTATGAATAAACCTTGCTAGATCCTCCAAAAGACTTGGTTTAAGATTGCTTTAGTCAAGAGTTTGCTCTGAAACAAACTTAGCTTCACTTTGAAGATAAACCGTGATAGACAAAGTGAACCTTGCTCGTTCTATCACTTAAAAGGAATTCCAGAAGATAACTTTGCTGGGATAGCAAAATACCTTGCTAGACTTAGTATAGGCTTGCTGGGAGGCCTAAGTTTGCTCGGTTTCAATACTTAGGATTTTCAGGGAGGTTAAGAAGATTCCAATCTTCCTTAGGTTTTTTTCTCATCGCAACATGATCGGATTCTTAGAAGGTGTGTGACAAAAGAAGAAGTGTTGGATATTCTAAAGCATGTTCATGAAGGTTTGACGGAAGGTCATCATGGTGCGCATGCCACAGCTTAGAAGGTATTTGCTTGTGGTTTTTATTGGCTGACAGTTTGAAAGATGTTATGGATTTTGTTAAGATGTTTTATGCTTGCCAACGCACTGGTAATAATTCATCTAAGAAAGATATTCCCCAAAACTCCATCAAAAATTTAAAAATTTTTATTGTTTGGGACATCGATTTTATGGGACCAATTCTTGTCTTCGGTGGTTACAAGTATATTCTAGTGGCGATCGATTATGTTTCTAAGTCGGCGGAAGCCCAAGAAATGGCCACTAATGTTTCTCGGGTTGTTATGAAATTTCTCAAGAAGTTGTTTACTCGTTTCAGAACATCGAGAGCTACTATTAGTGATCGGGGCACTCATTTTTGCAACACCGTCATGGAGACGGCATTGGCTCGATATGAAGTTACTAATCATACTTCTACCGCTTGACACCCTCAAACGAATGGTCAAGTCAAGAATGCAAATATAGGGGTGAAGAGAATTTTAGAGAGGACGACGGGGATAAGTCGGAAATATTGGTCAGAGAAGTTGGATGACGGGTTATGGGCATTCCGAACCGCTTATAAGAAACTTTTAGGTACTACACCATTTATGCTTGTTTACATTAAATCTTGTCATCTTTCCATTGAGTTGGAGCACCGGGCATTTTAGGCGTTGAAGACGGTTAAACTTAAGCTTACCGAGGATGCGAGGAAGAGGTATTTTCATATTCATGAGTCGGAGGAGCTTCATGATGCAGCATATTCTCGAACATTGAATATCAAAGAAAAGACAAAAATTTTGCATGATTGACAGTTAAAGGGATGTAAAGAGTTTAAGAAAGGTGATAAAGAATTATTATTTAACTCTCACTTGAATTTGTTTGCAATTAAATTAAGAACAAATTGGACGGGGCCGTATTTGAGAAAAGAAGTTTTCCCATATGGAGCGGTGGAGCTAGAGGATCCGGATAGTGGAACTTCGTGGAAGGTGAATGGCCATAATTTAAAGCATTATCCCGGAGGGCCGGAGGACTCAATCGAGGTGGAGGAAACTCCCCTCGATCCATCAATTTGAATCATCAGAGGAGTTCTTGAGTGAAAACTCAATTGTAGAGTTTGTATATTCTATCTTATTTTTATTTTGCGTTTTTTTAATATTCCTTGAGTCACTAACAATAGTTTTTGAAGTTTTGTTTTTGTCGTTGAGTCGTTTCAAGGAATCTTTTCCATCATGGAGAGGAATTTACAAGAATTTGGATGTTCCAGGTTAGTTTTGCATGTAAAATGACATAAAATAGGTATAGGAAGGCTTGGTATTTTTCTTTTAATTTTTTGATAAGGCAGTTAGTCTTCCAAATTTCGAAACCATCTGGAAAAACACCTCGTCGCGCCCCGTGACGAGGCTAAATAAGTTAGCCATGTAGCGCGACCAAGAAATGCACCCACCTGACCACGCCGCATAGTGTGGCCAGGTCACTACCCCTAGTCACACAGCGTAGCAAGAACCCCCACCAGATTTGTATGTTTTGCTTTTTATTCCATATTATATCCAATTTTTACAAAATTTTCAAATCCCCATTTCTCCCTCACCCAAAACCCACGAACCCTAACCCCCTTTTTCCCTAAATCCACCATTTTTACACCCTCTTTCACCATATTAAACCATTAAATTATCATAATATTATCACATTATCATAACCCACCATCAATTTTAACTTATTCTTCAACATTCAAGTCATAAGCATCACTCTCCCTTTCGAATTTTTTGCAACTTTAATCCTTGTTTACTCCACTCTCAGGTATGATTTCTTGTATTATTTTTCTTTATTTTGTATTTTTAGTGTTAGTTTTGCTTTTATTTTTTTAATTGGTTTTCGTGTTTGGTTAAGGTTACTAGTTGGAAGTGTTGGTTTATAGTTGTGAGTTGGTTTGGTTTGGGATATTGTTTCAGCTTGTAGGGTGCGGTTGGTTGGTTTGTAACTTTTGAAAGTTTGTATAGAGCTTGTGGTTAGGTCGGTTTGGGTTTAATCGAGTGTATTAAGTGTTGGGGTTAGCTTTGAGATTTGAACATGGAAATATTTCGAGGTCGAAACGAGGTGGAAAAAGGATTTTACTAACTATATATTTTTAACAATTTTTAGTTTTTCACTCGCTTTTGACTCAATGTTCGGTAGGTTCGCACTTGGACTTAATTGGGACAATTAAAGTTCCGGGAGGAGGAAGTGTACATTGAGTCTATGTTGTAGTGTAGGTTTTGTAGTCTAACTTTGTTTTAAATTTAGGATTTTATGTTAGCTTTATTTGATCATAAATCGCTCGTTCGTTCTCAATATCCATTCGGACAAGTTTGGTTTGAAATATTTTGTAACCCGGATTTCCAAAGTTCTTATTTTTTTATTTTTAGTTTATTTTGTTTTTTATAAAATCCGAAAAAACAAAAATATTTTTTGTTTTAACTTATTAGTTTACTTACTCCCATTGTTTGTTTCTTGTCTATTTTTGTTTCCAAGATGCCTAGTACGGAGGCATCCCAAGGAGCGGGAATGCGTAGAAGAGGCCCAATTCCGCGCCCACAAGGCGGGCCAGCTGATGTTGAGATTGCTAGGCCAAATAAAAGGCTTATTTATTATATAAATAGAGCTATTTTCCTGAGAAGAAAAAGTAATAATATCCGTGAAAATTCATTACTTGACTTTTCAGATAATTCGGAAGAATATACCGAGTTGGGTAATCTTATTTCTTTAGATTTGCTTACTTATTAATTGGAGTTTGTTGAATACTATCGGTCAGACGGAATGAGTTGAAGGGCTGTTGGGCCTGAAATTCAAATCTTTGAAATGTCTCAATGAGCCACAGTATAAAGATGTGACTTTGGAGTTCTTGTGCACTTTTCAGTATAAAGATGGAAATTTTAGTCAGCCTGATGCGGTATCTTTTGCATTTGGTTGAAAGACATATCAGATGAATATGGCGCCGTTCGGAATGGCAAGTGGTTTTTACATGGCAGCGGAGGTTCAGTCTCCAAATTTCCAAACGAGTCTGAGGGGTGCCTTAAGGGACCCGAAACCGTTGAGTTTATCTAATATTCAGTTATTTGCTTTTTGGGAAAAAAATTACGTGTTCTCAATTTTCAGGTAAGTTCGGATATTCGGGACCCGATTCTTCTCTATATTCACCGAATTTTTGTGAACACACTTACTGGACGAGGTTTAGGGGAAAACAAAATTAGTTGGTTGGATTTGTTTTGTTGTTGGTGATGGTGGTCAAGAAGCCATTTGATTTGGCTAGTGTTTTGGCATGGACATTTCACCACGCAAGACGAGGGGTTAGAAGAAGAGGGGGAAGATTGACATGGGCCTGTATATTACTGTACTTGTTCAGAATTTTGGGGTCTTTTGAAACATTTAAACCGGAAAGTTTGAGAAAAGTGTCGGTGGTGGAGTTCATTGGAATTAATTATTTGAGAAATGCAAGAATTTTAAAGCGTAATGACTCATTATCTTGCCAGACATAAAAGTGGGTCCTAAGGTACAACAACCACCGGAGTCCGATGTTGTTGCGGTTATGAGAGTCGGACTGCCTACACATCGTTAGAGGCCTCTACATCCTTTTGAGAGGCCGGCTATGCAGTTCCCGGTTAGGGAGCCTCGCCCCGAGACACTTACACTTGATTCATTATATGATCGGATATAGTCTGGTTTCGATCAAATGAGGGGTTATATGACAAAATAGTTTGATGATTTGAGTGGATCATGAGAGAGAATCAACAGAGGCAAGATGACACACTGAGACACATGATGACTGGGTGGAACATTGGGTTGCCTAATTATCTTCGACAGCAGCATGTAGCGGGCTCGAGTGGTCCGAGTGGTTCGAGCTGAAAGACCAGAACCCAGATCATAATACATCATCATATATGTATAGATACAAGATTATACTGATCGAAAACGTTTCTTTTACTATACTATGCAAAATGTCGGAAACACGTAGCAACGGAACTAAACACATGTCAACTCATTATAATTATCACTATATTCATATAACAATTTAAGTGCAAGTGATAAGCAATTATGCCAAAGGTTACAAAATATGACATGATCAAGGGTATTGTACAAAACCCTATGGCCCGTATAAGTATAGTGGCGTATAAGACTTATACGCTGCGTATAAGTCTTATACGTTGATACTTATACGCTCCTTAACATAGTTCTAACAATTTTAGCTCGTTTATCACTACAAGACCTTGCATTAGACATTTTGCACTGACAAACTCCCCCATGGATATTGTTAGGTCCTTGCATCTTCAATCAATACCAAAATGCTTCTTACGATAAGCTTTTCTTGCCTCTTCAAACGACGGCTTCGTTGATTTTAATTGTGAAGTTGGACGAGGTACTCGGCTCGGCATATATTGAAACTGATTCCATGAATCCTGAGTAACCCTCTCCTGGCATTCAGATTCAAACTCTGCCTCAACACGTTCTTGTTCTGCACTAACCTCTCTCCAATTAGTTTCCCAAACACGTCTAGAATGAATATTCTTCTCAAAACACAAGTCAACGACCTTCTGGAACAGATTTGCTTGAATCTTCACTTTGTCATCTAAACATTGTATCTTGGTCGAATGTAATACATCTATGTCTTTCTGAGAGCAATTCACCAACCACATTGGATCACAAACACGTATTAAATCATACTTCTTCTCACAACGGTCCAAATAGATACCCGCTTCACCAGTTAAGACCAGGTAAGAACAGCAAAGGAAATGAGGATGAAAATCCTGTTCCATGGGATATAACGGTATAACACGTAGTGAATCCAGTCAGAATATCTCAAAGTACGAATCAACTCACCTTCAGGATTCCTTCTATACTTTAACATAAACACTCGAGGAACTTGAGGTGTCCACTTCTTGAATCCCTTTTTTTCTTAATTAACCATAAACTCCCATATCTCCTTAACATGACCACTCTTCGGCTTGTAAAGTAGGTCATAATGTGTACAATTGTCATAAACATTGAACCATGGCAACGATTTAAGCTTCATCAAACTATTGAAGTATTGAACTCTAAATAGTTTTCTTATAGCAATCTTCCGAATCTTACTCAAATAAGCTATGCTAATACACTTTCCCAACGCCACATCCTTTTAAGTTTTCTTATAATACTTCACCGGATTCAAACTTACTTGTTTAGGCTCAATAATACGATCAGAATACCAACCCTTCATTTCCTCATTTGAGAATTTATTCGGTTGTTTAGAAGGATCTGGTTCCATTTCAATCTCTTCGTAAAAAACTTCATCAAAAGCATCGAACTCCTCTAATTCTCCAACATATTTAATAAACGCTGGTCTCTCACCAAATATAACATCTTGATTCAACCAGTCTTCATTTATACTTTCCTCAGAGATATCTTTTTTTCAAAATCATATGTCAGATCACCAACCGACACATCTAACATTTTCGCTAATTTAGATCTATCCACTGGTATCTCTCGTTCTTCCAACTCATCCACCATATTTAATATTATGAATTTCTAAGGATCAAGATCTTTTAATTCCTCCAACGGTTTATCTTTAGAAGTATCATTAGTTTCATACTCATGTTGTGGTTCATCAGTTTGAACATCTCTTCCAACTGAGTCAAACTTCTTCTCAGCCTTTCCAGACACAGCACCAGCACCACCTTATGGATCATCATCATCATCTAAATCAGTATAATCATCATCTGAATCACCAAAGTCCAACTTTTCCTCATCTTCTTTTTCTTCTTACTCTTCTTTTTTTTCTTCTTCTATGACCTTGGTTTCCTCAATTGTTTGTTCAACATGTACTACAACAGTTGGAGCAATATCGACCACAGGTTCATCCACCTTCATACCAATATCACTAGATCCCCCATCCTGTACAGCGGCATCTTCTTTAACTGAATCATCAACACAGATAGGATCTTCAATTTTAGACTTTCCTTTATCAACAGCTCTTTCATTATCATACTCAAAATGAAATAAGCCCTCAGCAACACCAATATCACCTCCATAAATTCGTTCAAATAATGTGTCACTCGCATCAACACGATCCACTTCTAAGTCTAATACCCAGCTTCTTCTCAATGATAACAAAAAAACTTCATGTGTTCATACAACAATTCATCTTATATTTTTCTTTTTCTTTCACTTTCATCCAATCTCTACTTAATTTCCACATTCTCAACTCTTAATCTGTCATTCTCCTCAGCCGAACTTGTAGTCCGAACCTCTTGATTATCAACCTTGTCTTTCAACATATTAAATTCCATTCTCGACAGTCCATCCAACAACAAGTAAGCATCAGAACAACTACCAATAAATTGTTGTGAGACATTAGGATCAGCTTTAGGAGTCTCTTTGTGTACTGGTTCTACAAAAACTGGTGTAGATCGAGGAATAAACTTCTGAGCTATCAGAGTTTTCATAAGTTTATTTATCGCATCGACAAAGCTCACTTCAAATACATTCGTGTTTTCAACTTCAACATTAACCTTGAATGGTTCAAGAGTCTTATAATTGTTTATATCCTGATCTTGAGAAACCCCAACATTCAATTCCTCTGCTTCATCAACCAAACTTAAACCTGATTTTTCCTTTTTAGCCATATGCTTTCTACGTTTCTTCTTTGGCTGGCTAGACTCAGGCACATATGTTTCATCTTTATCACATGAACGCCTCTTTTTCAAATCATGAAGTGCATGATGATCAGCCAATATATACCTTTTAAACTCATGATCAGATACGTTTCCTCATCAGTTGGATCTTCATTTTATTTAGCACAAACAACAGGTGGTTGTTATGCAACTAGAGCAGGAGGTGTCATTTGTTCAACTTCAACAGCTCTCTTCCATTTCCTGTTAGACTTTTGAGAACCCTCCGCCTCATTAGCAAGTTCGACTTCGTTCTTTACAAACCATCGACTCCCCCTATTGGTATGAACTTCTGTAAACGAATAAGTTCATTCTCCCTATCAAAATCACTTTCATCCTTCCTCCACTTGTTATAAGTAGGTGCAACATACTCGGGATCTCATAGGTGTCCAAAGATAGCACGAAACACAGGAATTTCCTCCTAACACTATGTCTTGTAAGACTTTAAATTGGCACACCCATTCACAGACACGTGAGCTAGTTTCGTTTCTTAACCAGTCTTAGCCACTTCAAGGAACTGATGATCAACAATCAATTGAATGAAACGCAGATACATCAGCCATTTGCTCTCGAAATACATCTTCATATGCTCAAATATAACTTTTGAAAAGTTATATTTCAAGTTCAAGCGCAGTGATGTCATCATACACATCTGGTAATCCAAAATATCCTCATAAAATCTATTTCTATGACCCAGGAAATGAACAATCACATGAACTAAGAACTTGAACGGTATCGATAGTCTAGTTTTCAGATAAGCAACCCTGTTCACATCGTTCTGATAACCCATTCATAACAAGCATCCCTTGACCGTCCTTTCATCCAAAGCAGTCAGGTCAGTAGATTCATCACCAATCTCTAGCACATCAAGTAAAACTTGTTCAGACACAATAATCTCCTTCTTTTGAACCACAGATTTGATACACTTTTCCACAATCTTAGCATTCGTCCAGATCTCTTTTACAATCTCTTTTATCATGATGGTGTTTGTTGTAATCACCTTTAATATTCTCGATCGTTGAAAGAACGGCGATATAGGTCTAAACGGTTCCATATTATCGCCACAGGGTCGGTGGTGGAGTTCATTGGAATTAATGATTTGAGAAATGCAAGAATTTTAAAGCTTAATGACTCATTATCTTGCCAGACATAAAAGTGGTTCCAAAGGTACAACCACCACCGGAGTCCAATGCTGTTGCGATTATGAAAGTCGGACCGCCTACACATCGTTAGAGGCCTCTACATCCTTTTGAGAGGCCGGCTATGCAGTTCCCGGTTAAGGAGCCTCGCCCCGAGACACGTACACTTGATTCATTATATGATCGGATATAGTCTGGTTTCGATCAAATGAGCGGTTATATGACAAAATAGTGTGATGATTTGAGTGGATCATGAGAGAGAATCAACAGAGGCAAGATGGCACACTGAGACACATGATGACTGGGTGGAACATTAGGTTGCCTAATTATCTTCGACAGCAGCATGTAGCGGGCTCGAGTGGTCTGAGTGGTTCGAGCTGAATGACCAGAATCCAGATCATAATTCGTCATCATATATGTATAGATACAAGATTATACGGATCGAAAACGTTGCTTTTATTATACTATGCAAAATGTCGGAAACACGTAGCAACGGAACTAAACACATGTCAACTCACTATAATTATCACTATATTCATATAACAATTTAAGTGCAAGTATTAAGCAATTATGCCAAATATTACAAAATATGACATGATCAAGAGTATTGTACAAAACCCTATGGCCCGTATAAGTATAGTGGCGTATAAGACTTATACGCCGCGTATAAGTCATATACGTTGATACTTATACGCTCCTTAACATAGTTCTAACAATTTTAACTTGTTTATCACTACAAGAAATTGCATTAGACATTTTGCACTGACAAACTCCCCCATGGATATTGTTAGGTCCTTGCATCTTCAATCAATACCAAAATGCTTCTTACGATAAGCTTTTCTTGCCTCTTCAAACGACGGCTTCGTTGATTTTAATTGTGAAGCTGGACGAGGTACTCGGCTCGGCATATATTGAAACTGATTCCATGAATCCTGAGTAACCCTCTCCTGGCATTCAGATTCAAACTCTGCCTCAACACGTTCTTGTTCTGCACTAACCTCTCTCCAATTAGTTTCCCAAGCACGTCTAGAATGAATATTCTTCTCAAAACACAAGTCAACGACCTTCTGGAAAAGATTTGCTTTAATCTTCACTTTGTCATCTAAACATTGTATCTTGCTCGAATGTAATACATCTATGTCTTTCTGAGAGCAATTCACCAACCACATTGGATCACAAACACGTATTAAATCATACTTCTTCTCACAACGGTCCAAATAGATACTCGCTTCACCAGTTAAGACCAAGTAAGAACAGCAAAGGAAATGAGGATGAAAATCCTGTTCCATGGGATATAACGGTATAACACGTAGTGAATCCAGTCAGAATATCTCACAGTATGAATCAACTCACCTTCAGGATTCCTTCTATTCTTTAACATAAACACTCGAGGAACTTGAGGTGTCCACTTCTTGAATCCCCTTTTTTCTTGATTAACCATAAACTCCCATATCTCCTTAACATGACCACTCTTCGGCTTGTAAAGTAGGTCATAATGTGTACAGTTGTCATACACATTGAACCATGGCAACGATTTAAGCTCCATCAAACTATTGAGGTATTGAACTCTAAATAGTTTTCTTATAGCAATCTTCCGAATCTTACTCAAATAAGCTATGCTAATACACTTTCACAACGCCACATCCTTTTGAGTTTTCTTATAATACTTCACCGGATTCAAACTTACTTGTTTAGGCTCAATAGTACGATCGGAATACCAAGCCTTCATTTCCTCATTTGAGAATTTATTCGGTTGTTTAGAAGGATCTGGTTCCATTTCAATCTCTTCGTAAAAAACTTCATCAAAAGCATCGAACTCCTCTAATTCTCCCACATATTTAATAAACGCTGGTCTCTCACCAAATATAACATCTTGATTCAACCAGTCTTCATTTATACTTGCCTCAGAGATATCTTTTTTCAAAATCATATATCAGATCACCAACCGACACATCTAACATTTTCCCTAATTTAGATCTATCCACTGGTATCTCTCGTTCTTCCAACTCATCCACCATATTTGATATTATGAATTTCGAAGGATCAAGATCTTCTAATTCCTCCAACGGTTTATCTTTAGAAGTATCATTAGTTTCATACTCATGTTGTGGTTCATCAGTTTGAACATCTCTTCCAACCGAGTCAAACTTCTTCTCAGCCTTTCCAGACACAGCACCAGCACCACCTTATGGATCATCATCATCATCTAAATCAGTATAATCATCATCTGAATCACCAAAGTCCAACTTTTACTCATCTTCTTTTTCTTCTTACTCTTCTTTTTTTTCTTCTTTTATGACCTTGGTTTCCTCAATTGTTTGTTCAACATGTACTACAACAGTTGGAGCAATATCGACCACAGGTTCACCCACCTTCATACCAATATCACTAGATCCCACATCCTGCACAGCGGCATCTTCTTTAACTGAATCATCAACAAAGATAGGATCTTCAATTTTAGACTTTCCTTTATCAGCAGCTCTTTCATTATCATACTCAAAATGAAATAAGCCCTCAGCAACACCAATATCACCTCCATAAATTCGTTCAAATAATGTGGCACTCGCTTCAACAAGATCCACTTCTAATCTAATACCCAGCTTCTTCTCAATGATAACAAAAAACTTCATGTGTTAATACAACAATTCATCTTATATTTTTCTTCTTCTTTCACTTTCATCCAACCTCTACTTAGTTTACACATTCTCAACTCTTAATCTGTCATTCTCCTTAGCCGAACTTGTAGTCCGAACCTCTTGATTATCAACCTTGTCTTTCAACATATTAAATTCCATTCTCGACAGTCCATCCAACAACAAGTAAGCATCAGAATAACTACCAATAAATTGTTGTGAAACATTAGGATCAGCTTTAGGAGTCTCTTTGTGTACTGGTTCTTCAAAAACTGGTGTAGATCGAGGAATAAACTTCCGAACTATCAGAGTTTTCATAAGTTTACTTATCGCATCGACCAAGCTCACTTCAAATACATGCGTGTTTTCAACTTCAACATTAACCTTGAATGGTTCAAGAGTCTTGTCAATGTTTATCTCCTGATCTTGAGAAACCCCAACATTCAAATCCTCTGGTTCATCAACAAAACTTAAACCTGATTTTCCTTTTTAGCCATATGCTTTCTACGTTTCTTCTTTGGCTGGCTAGACTTAGGCACATATGTTTCATCTTTATCACATGAACGCCTCTTTTTCAAATCATGAAGTGCATGATGATCAACCAATATATACCTTTTAAACTCATGATCAGATACGTTTCCTCATCAGTTGGATCTTCATTTTATTTAGCACAAACAACAGGTGGTCGTTATGCAACTAGAGCAGGAGGTGTCATTTGTTCAACTTCAACACCTCTCTTCTATTTCCTGTTAGATTTTGAGAACCCTCAGCCTCATTAGCAAGTTCGACTTCGTTCTTTACAAACCATCGAATCCCCCTATTGGTATGACCTTCTGTAAACGAATAAGGTCATTCTCCCTATCAAAATCACTTTATCCTTCCTCCACTTGTTATAAGTAGGTGCAACATACTCGGGATCTCATAGGTGTCCAAAGATAGCACGAAACACAGGAATTTCCTCCTAACACTATGTCTTGTAAGACATTAAATTGGCACACCCATTCACAGACACGTGAGCTAGTTTCGTTTCTTAACCAGTCTTAGCCACTTCAAGGAACTGATGATCAACAATCAATTGAATGAAACGCAGATACATCAGCCATTTGCTCTCGAATACATCTTCATATGCTCAAATATAACTTTTAAATAGTTATATTTCAAGTTCAAGCGCAGTGCTATCATCATACACATCTCGTAATCCAAAATATCCTCATAAAATCTATTTCTATGACCCAGGAAATGAACAATCACATGAAATAAGAACTTGAACGGTCTCGATAGTCTAGTTTTCAGATAAGCAACCCTGTTCACATCGTTCTGATAACCCATTCATAACAAGCATCCCTTGACTGTCCTTTCATCCAAAGCGGTCAGGTCAGTAGATTCATCATCTATCTAAAGCACATCACGTAAAACTTGTTCTGACTCAATAATCAACTTCTTTTGAACCACAGATTTGATACACTATTCCATAATCTTAGCATTCGTCCAGATCTCTTTTACAATCTCCTTTATCATGATGGTGTTTGTCGTAATCACCTTTAATATTCTCGATCGTTGAAAGAACGGCGATATAGGTCTAAACGGTTCCATCTTATCGCTTGTACCTTCCAAAAATGCACAAATATTATGATTAACATCACAATATTTCACCATCTACATATAAAAACAAGCAATCATCATGGTAGAAACTTTTATAAAGAATTTAAAATTTTTTTAAAAATCTAAGTATAAGGACCGTGTGTGTCAATATCAACGTGTAAGTCTATCAATGTGTAAGTCAAGATCAAAGTATATATGGACGTGTAAGTATGAACAACTTGTAAGTCTATAAGTCTTTTTTAAGCGTGTAAGTCTTAACAGGTCCAAGAACGTATAAGTCATATAAATGGTTAACTATGGACGTGTAACTCAGTTAAAAGCATAAGTCTTAGAACTTATACGCCGTATAAGTTAATGAGACTTATACGCCGTATAAGTGCCTAAACACTTATGCGTCTAAAAACCAAACTTTGGTTAAATTAATTTTGACAAATCAGACAACAATTGTCAAAGAAACATGTACACAAAGTTTCGTAAACTCATCGATAATGTTTTAAGACCAACCCTCCAAAACAAGTCTCATTTTGTTCAAATAGCCCTGCACTGTTTATCGGCTGTGAAAACAATCAAACCAACATATTATAATCAATATTATACCTTCAATAATTCAAGTGATGTGCAAATCAACCACAAGAATCAATATTCTCAATTATAAAGAGAAATGAACAGGTTATACGTGCTAAAATATCAAGAAAGCTGAACGACGTATATGTTTTCAAAGAAGAACGTATAAGCAGATAATGAACAACCCAACGTATAACATTTATATATATACCATACACTTATATGCTCGTTTATGTCTTGGACTTATATATAACGTATAAGTCATAACAACTTTTACACCGTATAAGTAGAAAACTTATACGTTGAACATTTCAAACAACGTTTAAAACCGACAAATTTCAAACTTTCGAACCTAATTAAGTCCAAATTAATGACCTTGAAGTATCCATTTGAAATTTAAACCCAATTTTGAAAATTTTTGCCAAAAACGACCACTCGATTCAGATTCTCGGATATCCAAACCCGATTAACCATTCACCAAAATCAAAAGTAATACATAATTTTGAAATCTTTTAGGTTTATAAACGAAAGTTGTAATAAAAAAATTTCAAAATAAAACTATTTACAAACACTGATATAAGAACATTAAGAAACAAATTTTTGTGAGTTGAGAAATGAATCATATTTATCGATCTGCTTTTCCATCACGGTTTCATATTTCAGCTTTATTATGTATGATGTTAAGCCAGTCATTTGTATTGTTGTCCACTTAAACTCTTAAACAAAAGATTCAAAGATATCAGTGACACGATTAAGGGTAAAAAAAGCACACAATATCATAACATGATCAGATTCTAATCTTGATTCAGGCTTAATTTTGTTTTTACCATGTCACCCCAACTTGACTTAAACCTTTGAACCAGCATATAAAAATTTTCAAAATTTTAATTTGGCAATCATAGAAACAATTTTTCACAACAAGGCATACTCTCGTTACCAAGCAATACCCTATGTTTCCTTTACCATGGATGGGTATGCACGATTTGATCTGTCGGCTTGCAGACATCGTATCCCATGGGGTCCGTTTCTTATTGGTATTAAGATGCGCGCAAGGGAGGAACAATGTATAACTAACAGCATGTTTGATCAAGTCAGTAGTGTAGGTTGTACAAAGTACAAAGTGATCAACTTTATTGATTTTTCAGGGTTCGCTCATTTGAGCATATTTTTAAATATTCACCGAAATGAATGCCCAGATGATAAACCGCATAAAGACCCAATGGGTCAGAAACCTAAAGCATCCATCAATACAATATTTAAGGTCATAAAAACATACGCCGTTGAAGTGTAAATTACATACTAGATGCTTAAAACACTTTTATTCATACGTTTTTTTTTACGATCTACTGAAACTTAAGGCTTGAGTATGACAGGGTATTACATTTCTGCATTCATTACAAAAACATTTTTGCTAGAATTATAACCCATCTTTCAATTTGGCTAGTTATGTTTATATCACTTATTCCCTTACTTGTTTGTTTAAAAGCCTACAAATGCACAGGATATTAAGAAATAGACTTTTATACTTCATTTTACCAGTACTTGGAAAAAAATAATCAATGCACTATCACTTTCTTTTTATGCTTCAAAACTCATTTGAATGAGCATTTTCTATTGTTTTTTGCATTTTTCACATTTTTCAATGTTTTTGGATATTATAATTTTTCAAATGTTTTTGGATTTTAAGATTTTTAAATGTTTTTGTATTTTTCAAAACTATTTCTTCCCCTATAACCAAAAACTATTTAAAGAAAGAAAGAAACATGACCTTAATGAATGGTTACTCAAGGTCGGAATCCATAACCTCGGGATCACTCACTTTCCCACCTCCAAAAATATTAATACCATTAAGCCCCAACAAATACGAAAATTCGTTTTTATAGAAAGCTTTAATAAAAGAACAACTTTATGTTAGTGGGTGTAAATTTTGTCTACGGTTATCAACTTATTTTCGTAGCAATCACGAATGAAGTGATACGTATTTCAATATTTTTAGTTTTAGAGTGATTTACCGGATTTTTTGTTATGGAGATAGCAGCAGTGTTATCTACAAATATGGGAGTAGTAAGAAATTTCAAACCGTAGTCGCGCATCTGCTGCTTTATTCATTAAACTTGAGAACAACAACTGGATGCAGCCACGTACTCAGCTTCACAGGTAAATAGCGATACAGCCGTCTGCTTCTTACACTGTCATGTCACCAACATGCTACCAAAAAATTGAAAACCGACGGTGGTAGACTTAGCATTCAGCTTGCAGCTTCCATAATCTGAATCAGAATATGCTCTTAGCTCAAAAACATCGTCTCTTGGAAACCAAAGACCGACCCATGTACATCCCATTAGATACTGAAGTATTCTCTTCACAAACGTCAAGTGAGATACTTTTCGATTGGATTGATATCAGGCAACAGGTAGGATACATGATGTCTGGCCTTGATGTTGTGAGATACATGACAGAGCCAATCATAGAATGGTAAAGTGTCTCGTCAACCTTATCACCAGTGGGATCAGGTGTGATTCAATGGTATAGGAGTGTTGATCAGCGTTGAGTCAGCCATATTACCTTTCAAGGATATCTTTGACATGCTTTGTCTAATGAATAAAGATAACATCAGACATCTGTTCGACTTGCAAACCCAAGAAAAACTTCAATTCTCCCATAGCGCTAATTTTAAACTTCAATTTCATAACATCTTCAAATTCCTTGCACAGAACATCGTTTGTCAACCCAAAGACGATATCGTCAATGTAGAGCTGGACTATCAGTAAATGACCATCTACTTCCTTTGTGAAAAGTGTACAATCGACGGTGCCACGAACAAAGCTATTGTCTAACAGGTGTTGAGAAAATTATCATACCAAGGTCTTGGGGCTTGATGTAATCCGTAAAGAGCTTTGTCAAGAAAGTACATCTTGTCTTTGTGAATAGGATCGACAAACCCCGTTGGTTGTCCCACATAGACTTCTTCACCCAATTTTCCGTTAAGAAAAGTAGACTTTACATATAGCTAATAAACCTTGAATCCTTTCCAAGATGCAAAAGCCAAGAAAATTCTGATTGCTTCAAGTCTAGGCATGAGAGCAAAGACTTCATTGTAGTCGATTCCTTCCCTTTGATTAAATCAAAGAGCCACTAATCGAGCTTTGTTCTGACAATGATTCCATTTTCGTCTCGTATACACTTGAAAACCCACTTGGTATTTATACACCTTTTCTCATCAGGTAGATCAACAAGTTTCCACATGCCTAGCTTTTCAAACTGTAATAACTCATCCTGCATCGCATTGACCCAGCTCTCTTCTGTCAACTCTTGTTTATAGGTCTTCGGTTTAATTTGCGAGATAAAAAATTTTAACAAGAAACGATTTTAAAGAGGAGCTACTTGTGTATAGTAACAACGAAGGCTCTGGTCGATTTCACTTCGAGTTTGTACTCCAGTATTAAGTTCACCAATAATATTCTCTTTCGGATGATAAGACAAAGTTCGAGGAGTAACTTCATTAGGAACCACCACATAAGTTGAAAGATTATTGACATTCTCTTCTCCAACCACTTCATCAAAAACAGGTGTTAGTTGAACCAAGGACTCAGTCACATCATCGTGATATTCACCATCATTTTCAAAGGATGGTGTAGCCGGTGTATCTTCAAATGAATCGTCAACATCTGGTGTCGGGTCAGCAGTAAAGAGTGGAACTTCTGGTGTTGTAATTTCTTTACTAATTTCTTCACCCAAATGTTGTTGAAATAACATTGTGGCCATTTCATCAGTGATTTCGTCTTCAAGAAATGAGAAACAACTCCACAAGATGTCATAATCAAACATCCATGAATCGCCCTTTCGTTGAACTGGAGTAGCATAACGTTGACAAACAACATGTTGCACTTGCACAATCCGGTTAACGCAAGGTAAGAATACTCGTCGTAATTGATTAGCATAACCAACAAAGAATCCCTCCATGGACTTAGCACCAAATTTACCATTAGGACTTAAGAACATTAAATTGTGATCCAAACGGCTCAAGACACTTCAACTTCGGCTTTCGTCAATTAAGCAACTCGAAACAAGCTTTGCTGAACTTCTTTACCGTTAGAACGTGGTTGAGAGTATAACAAGTAGAGGCAACTGCTTCTGACCAAAAGCTAAATAGTAGTTTCGAATCAGCTAACATAGCCCTTGATGTCTCAATCAAAGTCCTATTCTTTCGTTCAACGAGCGCATTCTGTTGTGGTGTATAAGGAGCAGGGAATTCTTGCAGAATACCACGCTCATCACATTATTGAAGCATTTGGTTGTTCCTGAACCCGGTACCATTGTCTCTTATAATTCTTCTAATCAGCAGATTATATGACATCTCAAGTTTCTTGAATAGGATCATTAAGTTGTTGAAGGTCTCATATTTCGACTTAAGAAACATCACCCAAGAGAAGCGTGAGTAATCATCAGTAACCACCAAGCAATAAAGTTCCCCAGTGAAACTTTTGACATTAAAAGGACCAAATAAATCCATGTGTAGCCCCTTGAAAGGTAAGCTGACTGAGTTGATAGACTTCATCGGGTGAGACTTCTTCTTTTGTTTTCCTTTCTTACAACTCAAAAAATCGATACTCAAATGAAAACCTTTGACGTTTACCCCTTCAACAAGTTGGTTATCAACAAGATAGTTCATCTTACGAAGGTTGATGTGACCTATCCGTCGATGCCATAACACAGATTCCTATTCTAATGCCTTGGTGACAAAGCACTGAACAGTGCTTTGAGTAGATGATGATACACCCTTATTAAGAATATAAAAATCATTCTCTCCTAGTACCTTTATTAATACCCATTCATCTGGTATCTTGAATCTTGGCTTCAGAATCAAACATTCTTAACTGGTAAAGTGAGTAGAAAAGCCTCTGTCACGGATTTGTGAAATACTCAACAAATTATTCTCCAACTCCGTGATGTAGTTCACATTTTCAAACATCACCTTCCCATTTGACAAAGTACCCTCACCAACAATATAACCACCTTGATTTCTCGCAAACCCCATAAAACCTCCTTGAATAGATTTGGCATTCTTCAGTAAATGTAGATTTCCAGTCATGTGTCGAAAGGCTCCACTATCCATAATCCAACTTGAGTCATTGGATCTTAGAAGCCCATACAAAATTAAGCAATTAGTGAAAAAGGAAACCCAAGCCTTCTTGGTCTTGGGTTGTTTCATTTTATCACAGAAAAAATCTTCAAAATCATCATTTTCACAGTCAGTAAACGATTCAACTAATGAGCATGATTTAAATGAACTAGAGTTAGAAGGCTCAGTTTTAACATCTTTTTCAATGTTTAAATTAACAAATTTATCTTTCTCAATAGTTGAATTAACTGGTTTATCAGGTTTATCTTTTGTTTTACCCTTAACCACCAAGTTTTGCCCGACAGAACTTGTCTTCTTATAAAAACCATCGTTAGTGTTCTTTATCTTTGAAGACTCACCGAACTCAAAATTGTTTTTGAACAATTCCTTCTCCACAACCTGTTATAATATTTATGGGTGGAGAAGTAGGTCTCACAAATGAAACTTTCACATGTGGTTTCTTGTTTACCACATGCCTTTTCTCTTGGGAATGAGAAAATCGTTTTGGACATGAGTAAAACAAGTGTCCTTCCTCATTACAACAAAAATATTTCCTCCGATCAACAAATTTGTTAACTGGAAGAACTTGATTCTCTTCCCTAATTCTCTCAGCATTAAGTCTATAAAACTCATCATTAGATTGTTTTCTAAAGATGGACTCTTTCTCTTCCTCAGAGGTCTCCCCTTTAACAAAAACAATCTTTTGAAAATCATTTTTCGGTTTTACAAACTCTTTGTTAAATCCATTGGATTGAACCTCTTTGAACCCAATACTTTGTCTTTTATGATAAAAACTCGTTTAAGAAAATTTAAATTTTTGATTACCAGTTTTATCACTTAATTGAGTTTATGTTTTTGCTTCAGACAAAAAATGTTCTACAGCTTGCTTACCCACCTCGCTCTCACACTCAGAGCTGTTGAAGGACTTAACAGGTTGCTTTTCACACGAAATAGATGATTTAATATCATTATGTGGTGAACTGGTTACCGCATTCATCGCCTTAAAGAACTCTTCTGGTTCTTTTGGAACATAAGAGCTCCAAATAGGAGGCGGTACTACATGATATTTCGGATCATTCTTTCTATCCCTTGAAATATGAACGCAAGGTTTTGGGACAATATGATCAAGAACATATGATGAGGCGGAATAACTTTTTATGTTTAGTTTCAACTCTTTCAGTTTGAATTTTAATTAGTTGAAGTTCCTTTTTAAGTTCCGCATTCTCATCAATATGCCTATTAATATCAATATATTTATCCTCAACCGTGTGTTTAAGCATTGAAATTGTTTTCTCATCTTGTAGGATTTTCACTCACAAGATTTTCTCACACGTTTGAAGCTTTTTATAAGCTTCTTTAATACTTTTATAATATATAAACACACTATTGTAGTCAGTTTATAATGAATCAATAATTAAATCTTTTTCAACACACGACTCACAAACATGTTTAACATTTTGAGTAGTAAATGTTACATGCCCAGCCATGTAAGCATTATGAATGTACTCTTCTTTAACATCTCATTACTCACTTCGTCAACTATCGCCGGACCACCTTTAGTAGGCTCAGTTGCATCACTCCTTTCTTCAATCTTTACAGCCGTTGGAATTTCATCAGCTGTCTCAATCTCATATTCTTCATCAACTCCAAAATAAGTCTTTCCATGAGGCACTTACTCTCCATTAAACAAACCTGCAAAACTTTCAAACACATCAGGTGGAAAATATGATTTAAAAAAACTCATATGGAATTGAATCAAAACTCTTAGCAGATTCTGTCTCTTCAGGATCACTTGACATTTCCTCAATGTTGTTCTCCTCGTGATCATCACAAATTCCATCAAACTCAGTTTTTTTAGCATTAGTGAAATCAGCTGCTCTGAACTCATCCTTACAGCATATTCAACATCTTCCACTACTTCACCTCCATTCACAAAATTTACATTTTCTCCAGCTTGTTGATCCTCACCAATTACCTCAGCTACATTTGCCCTGTGAACGATAGAGTTCCAGTTGTTGCATGACAAGATTTTTATGACGAGGCCTCTAGCTTCTTTGATGATTCAGCTAGTACAAGAGAGCTTTGATGATAAATGGCTTGTCTATTGTAGTCCCTACGAAAAGGATTAGGAATAGTTTCACCAAATTTTGGGTTCGTGCATTCCCTCTTGAAATGCCCTTTCTTCTTGCATCGAAAACATCGGACCGTTAACTTGACAAATCCTAGTTTTGAAGTTGTACCATCAAGACAATTTGTTTCTAGTAATTTCCCTAAATATTTGAGCTCTTCTGACAACACTAGCTATGCAGCAATGAATATCCAACATTTCCCATCTCTTCTAGATCAATTTGATCGTAATCCTCATTTGTCATATTATAGTTTTCCAATTCGACCATCAGTTAAACATTCATATGACTCGTGGACGGATCCTGGAAAAGCCATATGTTCTTGACCATTCTCAGTTGTAAGCCATTGATTTTCTTGATGTTAATAGCTTTGTTGCAATGCAAACATCGGATGATGGACTTGTGCGTTTCGAGGGATTGATCAGGAGCAGAAATGTTTCCAGTGTAAGTTCTTGTGTAGTGTGGGCATGTTGGTTGGTTGAAATTGACTTGGTTGTGAACTTCCACCACATATATTGTTATTGACAAAAGTAGTTTGAATTTTCGGGCTAGGAGCTACCACAGATTGTGATGAATTGAAGTATAATCCGATATCTTGAGTTACCGTGGTACTCTTCATTTTCTGCTTCTTGCGGACTTCGAGCTGTTGTGCTTCAGATTTTTCAATAAATCGAGCTAGAGTCAATCTAGCGTATGTAATCGGGTTTGACTGTTGAATCATAATGAATTTCTCCCATACGTAAGATAAAGAATCAGCAAGTTTATCAATGTATTCATGCTCTTGCTCATCAATGCCAATCTCTTCAATTCATTAACCCATATGACAGTATCTCTCGATTAACTGTGCCATTGATTCTCCTTTGACCATGGTGAAGATATCAAATTCCTTCTTCAACAGAGCTATTTTTGACTTCCTCATATCTGGATTCCATCATTCTTTGTTAAGTTAAGCTTCCCAGATCGAGTGACACGAGCCATTGTGCTTGTAACAGTTGGAAAATATCGGACTTAATGGCTTTTTGGAAAATATTCATCATTTTCTTCTTTCGAAGAAATCTTTCTATATCACCCTTAAGAATTTGAGATAAATGATAGCTTGTACCATTTTCATTAGGTGAAATGATGTATTCCACTTCAACCGCTTCCCATGCATTGAAATTAACGGCTTGCACATAGGTCTCACACTTATCCGCCCAACTCGGATAATCCTTCATTCTCAAAAGTTTTGGTGGCTTAGTAGACGTTGCCTATCTCATTCTCTAGATTGATGTTTTGAAGTATTGCTGACGGTTATGACACGTAAGCATTCATTTCTTCCATAGTTTCACGAAAATCAAGAAAATTAGCTTTATCAGCGTGTAAGTTTTTAGCAGCGTATAAGTATTAAAGCATGTAAGTCTATACAGAAACTTATACGGCATGTAACACTTATACGAAAAACAAACTTCTTACGTATAACCCACTTATACGGCACAAATTATATACGAAGAACAGCTTATACGGTTGATGTGTTGTAAAATACACTTACTTTCCTTATCGTTTTATCATGATTTAATTGCTTTTTAGTTTAATTATTAAGAGGTATAGCTTGTTTTTGCTTAATTTTATAAAGATGGATGTTTACTTGTAGGTTATGAATTTTAATGAAGAAAAGTGGCAAGTTTGAAGACTCTAGGGGCTTATTTGAGGCAACTTTGAAGACTACAGCTCAAGGCCCGACCCAAGCCCACAAGTTAGAAGCCTTATATGCATAATATATTAATTAAACAAAAGAAAAAAGAACCGTAACAGCCCAAAAATCCCGAATTCAGCTGCCCCAAATCTGCCCAAACTTGCGATAGGCCAGCAAGGAAGGAAAGAAAGAAAAAAAAAGTGTGGCGGCTGAGTTGGTGGCTATAGTGACGGCTGGAGAAGAAGAATAACACCAAGGAGGGCTTGCTACAGCATCTAAGGGCTATAATCATCATAATCTCAGCCATATAATCATAAGTATTCATCCATAAACTTTGTGTTTTTGTTCAAGAACCCTAACTAGTTAAAACTTCATCTTTTTGTTAGATTCTTTTGCAAGTATTTTGAAGTTTGACTTGCGTTGATTGTTCTTGATTATTGAATGAGTTTACTTATGTATATGTTGATGTTTATGATGTATAATTTGAATATTAGCTGCTGTCCAAAATTAATGTGTAGCTAAACTTGTTAGTTCTACCTAGGTTAGATGATTATTGTTAGGTTTTAGTAAGTAGTTTGGATTGTTGATGATCATGACTTGATTTGTTAATGTAAAGTTTGGTTAACATTGAATTAGGTTGTGTTTAGTAGTGGCTGTGTTTTGATTAATAATACTCAATTACCTCTTGCTTTGATTGATTGAATCGGTTTTAGTTGATTTTAGCTTGTTTGAAACTCTTTAACTTGTGTGTTTAGAGATTGTTTGCGGGGTGTATAACCGTAGGGTAAGTTTGGGTATATTAATTAGTTAAAATCAGTGGGGTAGACACCTTCCTTGAGACCGAGAGGTGATAGGGAATTAAACTCTTCGCGTAGCTTTTACTTGTTAGGAGTAGGATCGCGAGGAGAGCGGGGTTCGGTTCTTGTCGGGTTTGGGTTTGTGAGCGATTAGTTGACCTAGTTTAAGTTAAACTGAATTGTTCTCTAACCTTGGTTGCGTAGTATTCGTCTCCATTAGGGTAGTGTGTCGGTGAGACCGAGAGGAGAGTCGGCACTAGAGCACGTTAACAATTCGTCACCCGGTTTGTTTTTAAAATCAACTAAGTGTAGGTTAGGGCTTGCTAGTGAGGACCGAGAGGTAATCTAGCTTCCTGAGTGAACCTTAGTTGTGTCATTCCTTAGGAGCCGGGGTGTCGTGAGATTCTACAATCCAGTAGCTTACTATACCTTCAATGGGATTCTTATCTAGGTAAACGTTTTTCCCATTGATAAAACTTATTTTCACAGTTTCGTTTAGTCATTTCAAATTAAGTCTTTTAAGTTAATTAAATTAAGTTAGGTTAAGTATTTAATAATATAAAAATCAATTTAAAATATATTGTTCTTAGGTGAGTCTTATTTAGGGTTAAGTATTAGATACGTGTTCACAGTGTCCTTGTGTTTGACACTCGGACTTCCTTAGTGTTATACTATTAGTGATCGGTACACTTGCCGGTTTTGTTTGGCTTCTTTAGGAATTTCGTTTAATAAATTTAAAGCTTAGTTGTGAGAGCATCGTTAGACACACATCAAGTTTTTGGCGCCGTTGCCGGGGGACACGGTTAGAGGTGTATTAAGAATGACTCGAGTTAGGACTTACCTTGTTTACTGTAGGTTCCCCGGACGGATCACACGAGATATCCCGTATAAACACAGGTGCGGAATCCCTGTGTAGATCGTTACGGACGTAGAATATAATCACACAAACACACGTACACACGATACGAAAAAAACTCACGTTATATTGATAACTCGAACCGTGTTACTTACAGACTCACGTCAATAGACTCACGTAAACTGAACTCGATCAACCATAACCCTAACTGACCAACTCGTTAATCGTAAACAGTAAACTACTTAAATACACGACAACTTCGCCTCAGGCGAAGTTGTACTTAACTTCGCTCGTTCAACAAGTTCGCCTAGGCGAACTTGTCAACAACTTCGCTTGGTTAACAAGTTCGCCTAAGCGAACTTGTCAACAACTTCGCTTCTAAACAAACAATTACATAAACAATATTACAGACTCGATTACAGACTTTATACATATGAACTACGGACATCTATGCACCAACAGACTCCCCATTGGCAGTAGCTTCATATCTTGATCTTTTAGCTCTTGTCTCGTAATCCTGTATCTTCATGCGTGCACTCCTTCTCTCACACACACCGTGACTACTCGCTGATATTTCCTTGCTTCATCCTTCCAAGCAGGAATATAGAATATCTTCTTTTCGTTCAACACTTGCAAATCAGCTTTCGATAAGTTAACAAGATGCATCGGGTCGTACACCCTCAGCACTTCTTGTTCATCTTCGTCTTCCATCACGGGCTTCTGCAGTCTGGCAATCAACGTACCACCATTTCAGATTCTTCAACACATCTTGAGGCATAGTCTTCATTGGAACCTCCTTGATGCATCGGATCGGCTTGTACTTCATCACCATCCATGGCTTGCCATCTGCTCTCAATCCCCTCTCTGTTCCTCCACGAGCTTTCCCTTATGTGGCTTTAATAGTTCAAACTTCTTTTCTTTTATGCCTTCTTTCCACACAATCTTCTCAATCATTCTTGCCATATTATTGTCACTTCTGTTTATCAGGCCCAACCTGGCCAAATCCTTCACCTCACATTCCGGCAACGTATTGAGAGATCTCAACATTCTCTTGAAGTATTGAATGCCAACATAACGCTTCACCACAAACAACTTGATCTGTTTCATCAATAAATCCAACAGATGATTCCCTTCTTTGACTCATCATAGCCTTTGATATTATAACTTTTCTTGAACATGGCTGGAACAGCAGGCTTCTTGGTCTTAATAAACCAACGAGCACAGCCCTTCCTTCCACCTAGGCTGCTCCTCCCACTCAGTCTCATCCATCTCAACGCTCACGTCGGCTTTCTCAACCTCAGGGATCTCGTGTTCAACGTTTTCTTCTACTATCTCCCCTTCTTCTATTCCATCTTCAATCACAATCTGCTCACCGATCTTCTCAATCATATCACTCGGTAGCACATCTTCATCAAACAGTACATCGTCGCTGAACATGTCATCATCAAGCTCTTTCAGCGCATCTATCACATCATCTTCAACTAACACCACATCATCACCAGAACCACCAGCCACGTCAGTAGACTCCCCCTCAGCTGTGGAAGTACCAAGAGCTTCAGAAGTTCTTGGCAGCTCACCACCTGCATCTTTCGATGCATTGGGATCATCGTCACGGTCATTCCTCTTCTTCGTTCTGAGCTCGTCGCCCTTACAGCTCATCTCCCCCTGTGATGCCAAGAACTCCTTCAAGGCATCTATAATCTTCCCGTGCTCAACCAGGAGGGATGCCTGTAGTTGATTTGCTTCCACGAGGCTTTGAATAGTCTTTGACTGCTCTGCCACGATACGCTCTAGTGAAGCTATTCTCTCTGTGTCTGACATTGGCGAAGGCGAGACTCCAGAAGCAGGCGTAACCGCAGGTGGTACCATACCTGATAACCCTGCAGCTGTTGACGACCGTTGACTCCACAAAACGAGCAGCTACCACCGATTGAGTAAGCGTTGGCGGTGGTAGTGACACGATCTCCGGAGCCGACGTCTGGATAGCAATGATGGATGGAGTGCCAGCCGTTGATGTAGCCACCACGGAAACATCCGCAGCGCTTGTACTCGTCACCTGTATAGAAGAAAGAACAATGGACATACCAGACAGTGCGGCCGGAGCAAATCGTACAGTCCTTGAAGTCTCTCCAGCTCCCATGCCAGCACCTGTCCTCTCCCGTCTAGATCTTCTAATCAGCTTATGTATGTCTTCTTCTTCTTCCGACTCATCATCATCCTCTGTTCTCTTCCTCTTCCCAATCGTTCTTTCTCGAGACACCATCAACCGTCTCCCCTCATCATAATCTCATCTAGATCGGAGTCAGCCATCGACGTAGCTGCTCTAGTCATTGTCACACCCCGATCGTGATGGCGGAATAATCGAGGCGCGGGCGACTAAGTCGTGATTGTTGAGCACAATAGTATAAAAGTCTAAATGCATAAACATAACCAAAATGTCAAATATTACACCATCCAGGTAACATGAAACAAACTGTTTTAATACAAAATATCAAGTTTCCAAACAACTCCTAGACTAGCCTTCATCTCTCTAAGGCCTCTAAACTTGCTAGGGATTTCTTGCTGCATTATTTCCTGAAAACATGTAACAAACTGTCAACTACATAAAGTAGATGAGTGAATTCATAGGTTTAAAGAAAAAAGAGTTTATACACAAACATACTAGTATAGGTTGTAGGGGTTTATATATAGGGTGTACCTGCGGCTAACCCACCACTCCTACAACTTATACTACTATGTTTGGATATAATACCCGGTTTTAAGATGGTTTGTAAGAAAAGGGCTCTTGGTTTTCCCAAAGAGGTTTTTGTAGTAAGTAAAACATGAAAATGTTCTCCTGGACTCTCAGCGGGCTTATTATTCTCCCATTAGAGTCGTTTGTGATAAGATTACTCAAAGATTTGTGGTCTCCCAACGATACATGTAGCACATAGCAGTTAAGCATAAATAAGGACATATAGATTTGAGCATGCTAAGTTTACTAGATAAACCAACACCAAGATCCCACAGTTTACTAGTATCCAAGATGATGGTGAATAAATTGATGATGATGAATGAAGATGAAACTCAATGATCACACAAGACTTGATTGATCCCACGCAAGACTTAAACCAAGACTACCTCGTTCTTGTCATCCAGGATCAGCTAGGTTCTACCGAGAGTAGGATAGACTCCCCAAAGAATCCTGGGTTCCCTTGGTCCCTACCGAGACTAGTATAGGTCCTCAAGAGTTATGGATTTCACCGAGACTAGTATGAAATCCCATGAGTTACGAGTGCCACCGAGAATAGAATGCCACTCATGGTCGCGAGTTCTACCGAGAGTAGAATAAACTCTCGCGTCCAATTCAACTCATGATGCTTTGATCTCTAGATTTCCATGCTGACACAATGACTATGATGATATGAATATGATTCCCATTTCCCATGATGTCAATGTTCATAGAATTTCCCATACTCATTGATTTCCAATGTTCTTAGATCTCCATAAGTTGATGGGTTTTCCCCATGTTCATAGATTTCCAAAGTTTATAGATTCTTAAAAAGCTTGTGGATTTCCGCACG